>NW_020955479.1:837300-892871 GCF_003031625.1 Empidonax traillii
AACCAACTCCAACCCAGTAATTAGCTCTGGTGGAGCAAAAATGATTGAAACCGAATCTGCCTCACCTTCCAAAAGTCACGTCTGTCACATCTTTATCAAAGCAGAGCAACTTTTCAATGTGCTTTCTAAATCTCTTCAGCTGTTTGACTCTATCTCCACCTCAGTTTGATCCAGTCTGCTTTTTTTTAAGACTGACTTTTGAGGGAACACCACTGAAAGCTGAAGTGAGGCTGCTATTTTCCCCTCTGTTCTCCTGACAAGTCATCTCTCCCACTGCACACAAACAGAGCTGATTCACTGGCATGTTATTAAAATACGTCGCAGACATTTAGACACACTTAGGAGTTTCTGTTCAGAAACATTAAAATTGCTGCCTCCAAGGTTGTTACAGCTACTACAGGAATTCAGATACCCTCCTCTGGGTTATGAAAGCTGTTGGGTGAATCCAGTTACTACACATTGATTGTATAAATGGCTTTGTTTTGTCTGGTTTGGTGGACTAAGGCCTCTGGTTTTTTTTTTTTTGTTGTTTTTTTTTTTTCTGTGCAAATGTCTGGTGATACCAATACATGCTAAAAGCTCTAATAGCTCCCCGGTGCTGGGCTTGGCTGTGTAATGTAGCTTGAGCTATGGAAATTTAATGTACAGATCAATAGTACAGCCTGGCAGAAGAATCCTGGACACTGGACATCATTGTCCTCTGGAATAAGTGTATATATGCAGTACAGTTGTGTGCTGGAATTAGGAAATATGATTGACATGGAATCACTGTACCTATTCCCCACCACCTCCACAGACACAGATCTGAGTATTTTCCCATTTTCTGAAGTGTTTCTTTTGCAAAACATGATAATTAAGAAAGATATACTGTGCAGTTGTGAATTAATGGCCAGCCTTTTTTTTTTTCCCCAACTGCTTTTTTAGCTGCTGAATATTTGGAGTTTTTTAAATATGTGGAGAGCTGATAAAAATGAAATACTAATTAGCCAGAAGAAGTTGAGACTGTGTGTGGTGTAATGACAACTTGCAGGTTATACAGTGTACAGTGTAATTGTGAAACTCTTCTTCAGTAGCTGATAGGCTTAAATATGTGTGTGAAGTGTCATCACTTTAATATTTTTCTTGTAATAATTTAAATGGACTTAATGCCTATTTTTTACTTGTCAGGAAAAATAAAATTTACATTTAGTGATCACTGACACTAAAACTTTGATCTGCTTCATCAGCTGAAAGGCCAGGATCTAAACTTGGATGTAATAAATAGACCAACTTTATTCCTAAATCTTTCTCAAGTCCTGGGAATGGTTATAATGGTCAGTGCAGAGCAAACTGAGAGCCTTTGTCCACTGTGTGTTTAATTTGAGGAGCCTCTAAACCTGAACAGACACATTTTTCTCATAAACACTGGCTAAATTCAAAGGTAACTGAGAATAACAACTGCCACTCTTTCACCAGGCCCTATTGTCATTTTTCTCTGACCTGGTGGTGTAATTAATGCGGCTTAGTATCAGAAATTATAGAAGGTGTATTTTAAAAAGGTGAAAACAATGAGATTTTAGGATGTCACCCCGTGGCACGGGGTAGTCTTGCAATGTGTAATGGGAATATCTGGAGATTTACAGTTTAGTTGACATGGTGGTGTTTGGACTTGATGATCTTGGAGATCTTTTTGGATCCTATCTTATGGTTCTATTCTGTGTTTTGTCTCATTCAGGGAGAACCTTCCTTTTGGTGAGGGTGTAGATAGACTACTTAGAATAGCGTGTATATTCTAAATAAATACATTCTTACCCACCTCTAACTTGTTTCTGTGTCCATGCCCTGCCTTAATATACTAAAAGGAACTTACCAGTTGTATTCTTTCTGTCAGTGCAGTTTCCTTGCCCCTGAGTGGGGCATTGCCCTGGTGAGCCTTTGAGCAGTGTTTGGACTCACAGCTGCCTCACCAAATGCTGCAGAAGTGCTTCAGTCTCTGATCACAGTAGTCAATATTTTATGTGATACTGGAAAAAACACAGCAGCTGGTGTTCACTTTTTAAATAAGTGTCATTTTTTTGTGCATGTGAACAAACAGGTTTCTGTGGTTGGTGGTGTTTTCCACTCTGGAGAGGCAGTTTAAACCAAACACTTATTACCACTCAGGCTATTTTTAATTTCATCTCTGTCGAGACTTGCTCCTCTAAAACCAGGCGATAGAGACGAGTTCTAAAATACCTTTTGCTCCCACCGTGGTGAAAAGTTGGCACCATTTTATCAATGGGCAGAGAGCAGGAAGTGAAACGTGAGTCCGCTGAGCAGCACTTGCTCCTTGGCTCCGGGGAGAGGCGGAATGTAAATCCGGGAATGGTTTCCTGAGGGCCCTTCCCTCGCAGGGGTGTTGTTATCCATGGCCTCCCTGCACCTCCGGAGCCAGGCAGCTCTGCCCAGCTGGGATCAAGGACGCTGGGACAAACCCAGCTTTTGCAAGGGCTGGAGCTCTTGGAGAACAGAAGACTCCTTGTTCTTTGACAGAATGTCCCAAAACTCTGTTTCCTAATGCTGGGAGTGTCATCTGAGCTGTTATGGTGCAAAGGCTCTGACTCCAGGATTGGCTGACTTTGTTTTTAGGCTGATTTTAGTTGATTAAGGTAAATCTTCTGAAGAATCAAATTTCTGTGTGTCAAGATAGGCTTTGTTTTATTGTAAGTACCCTGGTCTGCTACAGTATCACTACAACAGGACAGGCAACTGAGGGAATTAAGGAAAACACAGTGTTGTTCAAAGGTGACAAATCTGTGGCTTCCCTAAAAAAAAACCTGCTAGTCTGGCCTTCAGCATCCTTCCTCCAGCTCTTCTGTAAGTGGTGTTCATGTTTCTTTCTCCTAAAATAAACATTGGCTAATGAGTATCAAGTAGGTCCATGACTCGACCTGTTTCAAAAGCTTCTCATGTAACATGGATTTCTGAGGAATTGCTCCTCCGTCTTTCAAGTCCTGAAAGGCTTCAGCACGTCTCGGCTGAGGGAGGAACTGTGGGGTTTGCAGCTGGGGAGGTGCCTCGAGCATTTGGGGAATGTCTTCATCAGAAAGGTGATGCCAATGTCTTGGCAGAAAGTAGAATCGACTTGTTTACAGTGATAGTTTAATAAATTGAGTGTAACTTACTGAAAGAAACACCATTGTGATATGATTGTTATGAATGAGAGGCATATCCACCATCTGTTTTGACAGGCCTTTGATCTTGGATGCTGCAGTCTCCTGTTTGCCTTAATGTGGGAATTACAGTACACAGGAAGCTCCCTTGGGCTGGCAGGAGAAACTGGAACATGATATATGACTGCCTTGTTTTTGTTTTTTTTTTTTTTCTTTACTATATTAAGTGACACAAACATGTCTCCCTTCCTGTTTAGGAGGAAACAAAACAGTTGTTGAATCAACTGAAGTCTGGTTCTCGCTCAGACTCCCGGGAGGATGAAATCTCTCCCCCTCCTCCCCTCAACCCTGTGGTGAAGTATCGATCACGACGTGGGGCCATCAGTGCAGAAGTCTACACAGAAGAGGATGCTGCATCTTATGTTAGAAAGGTGTCTGGCTTTTAAAAGTTGCTAAGAATTACATCTGCAGGCCAAGGGTTTATCTGAGCCCACCTTCTACCCAGAGTATTAAATAAACTCCATGGAGTAAACTGTCATGCAGTTAAAACATTTATGCATTGCTTAGACCTGTTGCCTTTGAAGTGATATATAATTAGATGTAGATATATATGTTACATGTAAACAAAGTGTTTCAACAGCTGCACCAACATAAATTTGGCCTTATGGCTGAGCAGACTTGCTGCTATTCACAGGAAAACACAGGTTGAACAGATACCTGCCCTCTTGCAAAAAAAAAACTTGTAAACTGAGCACAGGATGGTGCTTTTACAGATGCATAACATAACAGAAGATTCTATTTACCTGGTGTTCAAACTGGTTGTAAACATTGACTTATGTTTGGGTTTATATCTATAGTGCTTGAAAGAAACTGGAAATACTCAACCAGTGTTTTGTAGCAGTTAAAATAATTTATTTACCTTGTGCAATGCACAGATTTGGTAGGAAGAAATTAATCAGTTGCTTTTTCTGATTGTGTGCTAGGTTATTCCAAAAGATTATAAGACTATGGCTGCTTTGGCAAAAGCTATTGAGAAGAATGTGCTGTTCACCCATCTCGATGATAATGAAAGAAGGTAGGGGGGAATCTCTGGAGCGTTAAAAAGTTTCTGGAAGGGCAGACTGCAGAATGGATGTGTCACAGTGTCCAAAACTGCACAGGCAATGATCAGTGTAGCCATGCAGAGGCTGCAGGAGCAGTTTTGGTGGGTGGGGGGTGTGAATGTGTGGAGTTGTCATGGCTTTTGTCTAATTTTGGTGTCCCTCTTCTTCAGTGACATCTTTGATGCCATGTTCCCTGTCACTTACATCGCAGGAGAGACTGTCATACAGCAAGGCAAGTCACAGCGTTTGCACTGCTGAAGGATTTGAGGATGGGGAGCAGGCTCTGGCCTGTTCTTCTTGTTAGTTTTTGGGGTTTCTTTTGGAATACAAAAACATTGTCTGGCTGCAGTGACCCTTTCTTGTTGTGCTCCCTGAAGCACAGCTCGTTCTGAAGGGAGGAGTGGAGCAAGGATAGGAGGATGTGGTTTCATTGCATGTATTATCTGTTGGGAATATCATTTGATGACTCTGTAGAACATGTTATGTCAGTTTATGGATCCAGTACTCCTGGAGTTGCTGCTGATCTCCCAGATACCAGTAGATGTCCCCTTTCCCAGGGCTGAGAGGAGCGTGGAAGCAGCAAAATGTGAAATTTCACCCTGCAAGCTGTGCAAAAATCTGTCAACCTTATTGGAGTTTAAACATCAAAGTTGTCAGAGATGGCAATTCTGTGAAATGTGAATGTTTGCATAGATTTACTCCTTTCAGTGTGTATTCAATTTATTTTTCTTCTTTAGGTGATGAAGGTGATAACTTCTACGTTGTTGATCAAGGAGAAATGGATGTAAGCATTATTGGTAGTTTATTAATGATATGTTCATTCCTAGCAGAAGAAAACTCTGATATTTGCAGGCCTCTTCTACAGGCACTGTCTTTAGCAGCTTCTCTTATATTAAGTCCTTACTTTTAGGAGCTTATTTTGCTCCTGAATGGCTCAGTCTGGTTGCAAGAACTATGAGTTGGGTTGGGTTTGAAAATGAATGATTTGGACTCCAACACAGCAGAAATGTTTTACAAGTGCAGGGTGGAGTCTGCTTGAGATGTGGGACAGGCTTTTTATTTTTTAGTCCAGCTAATTCATAGCTCTCTCTGACAGAGACCTTGTTGAGATGTTATTTCCTGTCAGAGGAGTTGACACGTGTAGAACCTGTGCACGTGATGTGGGAGAGACAATGAAAGTAAAAGTGGTGCTGATAAAGCCCTGGGATGGTCAAGTGTGCAGATGTGGGAATTTCCCTGTGCCGTGGAGAGAGGGCAGCAGGGGCTTGGGGTGTCTGTGACCACCAGGATGCTCTTGCCTTTCAGGTTTATGTGAACAGTGAGTGGGCCACCAGTGTTGGGGAGGGTGGGAGCTTTGGAGAACTCGCCCTCATTTACGGAACCCCTCGCGCTGCAACCGTCAAAGCCAAGACGAACGTGAAGTTGTGGGGCATCGACAGAGACAGCTACAGGAGGATCCTGATGGCAAGTACCCTCCAGAACTTGGAATTATGCTTTTGGGGTTTGCTTATGCTGGTCATCTGACCTTCTGCCTGTGCCTGTCCTTTGCTGGAATTATTTATTCCAAATCCTGCTATCTCTTTTGTAATCAGAAAGCTGATTACTCAACATGCATCTCTCAGGCACAGGGCAAGGGAGAATCTTGCATTAGTGAGCAAAACAATACCAGAGCAGTATTAACTGAGAATGTAACAAGGCTGCAATAAATGCCGAGTACTTTATGAATGTTGCTCAACTGAAACATTACTGAAATAACTCAGTTTCAAAACACTTAATCTTGTGGGTTTGGGGTCTGTGAGACAGGATGCAGTATGTCTGGCTAAATTTATTTTTGTCTTGAGTTTTATTTGAAGTAGAAAGAAAACTTACTTTGTGCGCTTAGATTTTTTCTTTTTTTTTTTTTTTTTTTTTTTGTAGGGCAATACTTTGAGAAAGAGAAATATGTATGAGAAATTCCTTAGTAAAGTATCTATATTGGGTAAGTGAGAAGATTTTTGTTCTGAAGTGGAATAAATTATAATGAAGCTGTTACCCAAACATCATGATGATTTCAGGCTGTTGTAATTCATGACAAGTGGCTGCAAACCCTGTATTGCTTTTCTGCATCAGTCCCAAATGACTCTTAATTCAGGTCTTCATACCTGATGCACAAATGTAGCCAGAAATACCTTGACCTCTGTATAAATACAGAGCCAAAAGTGTGATTTGTGCCTTGAGAAGGCATTCTGTTAACGAACTGTTAACTCTGTAGAATCTCTGGACAAGTGGGAGCGTCTCACTGTAGCTGATGCTCTGGAACCGGTACAATTTGAGGATGGGCAGAAGATTGTGGTCCAGGGAGAGCCAGGAGATGAGTTCTTTATTATCTTGGAGGTAAGTCAGGTCAAAATTAAAAGCTCAGATGTTGACTTCTTTTTTTTTTTTTTTTTTTTTTAAATTTTGTCCCTAAACAAACACTTGGAGAAGAACAAAACACAAGAGTGTCCTTACAGAAGATCTGTAAAGAAATATGTTCTTGCTGGACATGCAAAAGCTTATATTTAGTTTTGCTATTTTTACAAATGGCATTTCCAGCAAAAAAGGCAACAAGTTGCTGGCTGAAACCAGTTTTAATTTTTCAGAGTAGAGGAGACCTGTTCTAAATAGCCAGTAACACCTTGCTAGGGGTATCATTGTCTTCTATCTGGTGTTTTGGGGTTTTTTTTGCTGGTCATACTATAATATTCTTACTATTATGAGGAAAACCAGGAAGAAATTGGTTCTGTGGGCATGTAAACACCCAAGACCTTTTATGCTTGGAGAGCATAAAATAAAAAATATAAAAGCATAATAATAAAAAAATTAAAAATAAAAAAGCATAAAAATAAAACAATTTATTGAAGTTAATGCTGGAGTTTGTTAGAACGAAGCACTTCCAGCTGTTTGATTGCCGTGATTTGTTTGTTGCAGGGCACGGCTGCAGTGTTACAGCGCCGGTCAGAAAACGAGGAGTTCGTGGAAGTGGGCAGACTGGGACCTTCTGATTACTTTGGTGAGTCTCACAGTGACAGCTGTGCTTACGTCTCTGCTGTCACCATTTTACCTGCGCTGTGGGGATGGCAGGTATGAGATGGATTTGAAGTTGCATCATTCTGCTCAGGGCTGCGTCCAGCTGAGTCTCTCGTGTCTCCAGGGATGGAGATCCCACAACCTCTCTGGGCAGTTTCTTTTGCTGTTTAACCAGTCCTGTTGTGAAGAGTTTTTTTTCTCTTCATGCCTGACAAGAATTTCCTGTTCTGCAGCTTGTTGCTTTCTCTCTGCCTTTCACTGTGCAGGGAGCAGTGTGGGTTTGTCTTTGTAGTCACTCACTGTGTAGCAGAAGACAGCAAGCAGTGAGATAATCAGATTCCCTCCTTGGCCTTCTCTCCTTCAGGTCAGAAAACAACGTGGTCAGAACCTACTATTTAATGGTTAAATACTGCCCTCTCCCCCTCTCTCTCAAAAACCCTAACTTTTTTTCTCATGTTTAAGGTAGTTCCTCTTTAGGGCTCTCCCCCCTTGCTAAAACCTTTTGATTGTCCATGTTTTCAGCTCTGTAGATGATAAAATCAGCAAATTCTGCGTTGCAAGGCCTGAAGTGGGATGGACTCAAGTGCACTGGCTTTGCCCAAAGCTCTGCTTAGCTCAGGATCTAGGACTAGACTTCATTCTGTGCATGTCATTTCAGTATTTTCTAATATTTCCCTCGAATATTTCTTCTCTCAGTTGAGACAGAGCTTTTGGCATGTTTGTGCAAAACTTATGAAGTGGGAATCCAATGAGACTTCAAGTTGTTCATCTTCCACAGCCAAGTCCAATTCTTTATTTTGGCCACCTGTGGGTTAAAGGCTTCTGTCTTGTGCATTAATGAGTTTTTTTGTTTGTTTTTTTTACTTCAGTACCATGGTTGTGTTGTCCCAAGTTTCCTAGAAATACCAGAACTGAGCAGTAATTTACCTGTTAGAAAAACAAATACTTGTTGACCAGGAAAATGACATGTTAAATTGAAACACGACCTTTCCTCAAACAGAACTAGTGCTGAAATTCCTTAGGCTTTCTTCGGAGAGACTTGAATGTGGACAGGGTTATTAATAACAAAATCATCGAGTAGTTCTTTTAAACAGTTGCTTTCAATGTAACTACACAGACACTTGCCCTGAGAGGTGTCCAAGCGGGAATTCCCTTCCCTGCAGTTGGCAGTACAACAGGGTGCTTTCTTTGCCTGCTGGTTTGTAACACTGTCCACACTTTCTGCTGCCCCAGGTGAGATTGCTCTGCTGATGAACCGTCCTCGTGCTGCCACAGTCGTTGCTCGTGGCCCCTTGAAATGTGTGAAGCTGGACCGGCCCCGGTTCGAGCGGGTCCTGGGCCCCTGCTCGGACATTCTCAAGAGGAACATCCAGCAGTACAACAGTTTTGTATCACTGTCTGTCTGAAACCTTCCTCCCTGTCCAAGCCATGCTTCACGAATGCAGACTGCTTTATTTCCCTTGTGCACAGCCACATTTGCCACTTGGCATTTGCAGCTTCCTGTCTGGTTAAAAAAAAAAAGAAAAAAAAAAAAAAAAAAAAAAAAAAAAAAAAAAAAAAAAAAAAAAAAAAAAAAAAAAAAAAAAAAAAAAAAAGAAAAAAAAAAAGAGAGAGGAAAAAAAAGAGATAAAAAAATTAACTGCTTATCATGGCACTGTCATTAATTTAGGGCATATTATTTCTGTGCTCTCTGTCCCATTAAATTAATAGCAAAAGTTCTATGGAGACGTTTGCTTCTCTCTGTGCACCAGTGTCCAACTCAGGCCAGGGCAGCCTTGCTTCAGCGAGGGAGAGACCTCCTGGCACCACGCCATTGCCATACAGTAAGGAGGTGACAGGAAAGGGAGGGGGGGAAAAAAAAAATCCTTGTGAAGTTGTTTCTCAAATTGTTGGACAGGTTTTAAGGCTGTGGTCATCACCTGCTGTATTTCTTTTCACACGAGAACTTGCCCTTGTAATTGAGCTTCTTGGGGCTTGGGGTTTTCTGGGTTTCTTTATTTTTTTTGTTTATTTGTTTGTTTGTTTGTTTTTTCATTTTCTGGGTACTGTAATCCTGGGTTCAATCGTGAGGCATCAGCTGCTAAGAAAGCCACAGTTGGAATTTACCAGTATAATTGTACCTGTGTCCACTGGTTTAAGATTGCTTAGTTCTGTTTTCTGTCAAGTGTAAAATCAAAAGCTTTCAAAGGTTAATAGTTCTGGTGAACTACTGCAGTTGTTAATTCATTTTCTGACTTGCTGCAACTGGTATTTTTCTCTTGTTGTTTCTTCAGCCATAGATTTGCCATTTAAAACTCTTCCCTGTTCCAAGTGGCAAGAACCAAATGTTACATTCAATGCCTGACTGGTCTCTAGTTCATAGATTGGTGTAAGAATGTGCAGCTGTCCAGCTGTTAGTAATGTTTTGAGTGCTTAGAGTGGTGTAGAAGTTGAAAGCAAACATTTGATTTTCCCTGTGACTTGTTTTGTTCATCCTCAGTTGACTTTAAAAATAATCATCATCAGTTCAGGTGACCCTTTGTTACCAGGGAAAATAAATGCTGAGTATTTCTGGCCAGCATCAGTTGCAGGTGGCTGGTCTGTAGAGATCCATTATTCTTGGTAGATAATGTGAGGCAGAAAAAACTGAATGTTTTAACTTTCCTGCAACACTCCGTTGTTTTAAGTTTTTAAACCTGTCCATTCACAATTTCTTTTTTTTTTTTTAATGGTTCATTATAAACCTAGTTTGAATCCAAGAGATGTTTGGATTTCTTTTCTTGCTTATGGAATTTCCACCAGATGTGTTTCATACTCAGTCCTTCTATTTTTTTCTTTTTTTTCCAAGTTCATCCTGTCGCGGAGTCTTAAATGTATTTCGGTATTTCCCAGCTCTGTGTTCCATTGCTCTGTGCTCACCGAGACTTCCCCGAAGTTTTTACTGAATTCCACGGTTCAATAATTGTAGGCAATTTTTAAGGTTTCCTTTAAACTGTAATTTATATGAAGTAGCATAGGTTTGTATTGGGGAGTGACAGCAAGCAGTCTGGCATTTGTTGTGCAACTACTCTAACGACGGAGCCCTCGTTTTATTTCCTTTCTGAGGTGATAGGGATTCAAATCCAACATTCTCCCAGGCATGTAGAGCATCAGGAAGAGTCTGCTCCTTGATGCAGAATAATACTGGAGGTATCAAGCCTTTACAAAAGGTTTCAGAGTATTTCTGAACCCGAAATCCCAAGAAGGGGATTGAAATGCTTGTGGTTTGAGTTCTCTAGTCAGGAGATGCTGAGTAGAGGATTTCTGCCAGAGTCCTTAAGGAATAAGCAAATGCTACCTTTTTTTGGTTATTTTTTTTTCTTTGTTTTTGGTAAAAATTTTTTTCTTAAGTTTTGACTCTCTGCAGGTTTTTTCTTCATATGTGTTCTTTGTGTTACATTAAAGCACCAAAAACTGTGTAAACCAGTTAGAGCTCCACAGAAAAAAATAAAAATGCACATTTTTTTTATATGAGGCTTTCTAATCAAGTTTCACTACTGCATCTTTTTAGCTTGCTGTTTACTCCCTTTTGTAGTTTTACCTACAAGATTTTAAGATAAATCAGCTAAGTCTGAGTTAAATATTAAACACAGTTATAGCTTTACCTTTGTGTGCAATTTCAATATGTTGGAAACCACAATTGGCATAGTTTTGCCTTAGCTAACATTCAGGGCTTTAGAAGTAATTTTTTGCTAGTCTATCTTCAGCAAATTGATGAAGTCTATTGCCCTAGGAAGCTATAGTCAACCAGAGGACCATTTTTGTATTGTTACCTGACTCTATAAGTCTGATTTACTGTATGTGCTAATATATTATATTATATTCCTTTTGTTATAGATTGTCCTAATGGCAGGTAAAGCAATAAAATGATTTAAATTCTTAAATGCAATCAGTCTCTTTTATTTTATTCCCCTCCCTGTATTGTGTTTTCCTTTGGCTTTAGAGGATGTGTCATGAATGAGGCAGTAGAAACTAAGCAGCTTAATGGATTAGTTTGGTGTTAACTCCACAGGGTTGAGTTCAGGTCCTGAACCTTCCCCTCGGAGCCTGTGGAGAGCTTGGTCTCCACGTGCCAGCCTGGGAATTCCTCTGGAGCTCTGGCACGACTGATTTTTGCAGTGAGAAGGCCCCTGTGTCCTGTTTGAGCGTCTCAGCCACTTGGTGCTGCTTTGATCTTTTCCAGTTGGTAATTCCCAGCCCAGACACGATTATTGGAGCTCGGGAGCTGCCCCAAGTTGGCCACTCCCACCCCTGCAAACCCTCCGTGAAGGTTTGGAGCATTGTGGTGATTAATCATGAACGAGTTCTGGTGGGCAGACAGTGGAAAGGGGAGGAGGGGGATTTTCAGCTCTGATGAAGAAGGGAAACATTTGAAGAGTGATGACATGAAGCAGCTCAGACTGGATGTGTTTCACATCCAGCTCTGAGAAAGCTGGATCCTGACTGGATCGCTCCACTTTGAAGATACATTAAAAATGTATCTATCATGTAAAAGAGAATAAAAATGAGAAGAAAGCAACCTTGCAACCCTGTTAGTGTAGCAGCCGTTCAAATATCCACGGGTTTGTTTCCCTGCCCTCCCTTTCCCCATCCCCTTGACTGAAAGAAAACCAGGCTGAATCCAGGATTTTTATTACCTAAAAAAACCAGGCTGAAAACAGAACTTGATCACCTAAAGTGAAACGTGAAAACCTCCACTTCCAGCCTTATAAACTCTATAACTATAATGTTACTTTTAAGCTTATCTCCTGTTGCCACATTCTTCCTGTTGGAGCAACCAACACTCACCATTCCATGACAACAACCGAGTTAATTTTGGGCTCGTCCTGTGTGGTGAGAGCACAAGAAGCCACCGGTAGAGGGAGATGAAACTTTGGGAATTCGTTGTGCTGTGCTGAAAAAACCAACACCGAGCATGCTGAGAGGGAGTTAAATCCTCTTATTTTCATCTGTCCACAGGAATAAAAAGGTCTGTAAGTCCCCAGCGTAAAGAATTCTGATTAGGACTGTGGAAAAGCTGGAAATGGAAGGAATGTGGCTGGATCACAAGTTGGGAGAGACTGAAGGAGCCTGGAGTGGGGGTTTTGTGTGGCAGTTCTGGTGGGTTTGTGTGGCAGTTCTGGTGGGTTTGTGTGGTATTTTTTTGCTAACCTTTGTGTCTTCAGAATAATTGAGGAATTTCTTCACTGAGAAACTCTTCAAACTTCCTCAGACATACAAATAAATGAGGGACACACTCAAATTACAACTCCAGCCTTTTGTAGTTTGGAGCCAGGTGTGTTGTCAAACTGTTGTGGAGCTGAATTGAGCACCCTGGGAAAAACGAGAGCTGTGGCCTTTGTTCAGGCTTTGTTCTTTCCTTGCACCATCCAGGCTCTTACTGTCTTGTGTCACCCAGTTCCCTTTAGGTTGGGCAGAATTCCAGCCCCTGACAAAATGAGCCAGTGGTAGATGCAACAGCGCCCTGGGAACCTCTTAACTGCTGCCTGACAGCACTTATACTTGGTGGTTTTGGGATTCCCTGGAAGGTCTGCAGTGCTGTAGGTGGGTTTTGTTTAACTTTAAAGGTTAGTTTAGAATGAGCTTGTAGTAATTGGTTGTGGTGTGGTTTTTTTTTTTTTTGTTGGCTTTTTTCCCCCCTTAAGGATGATAAATTATCAACAGAGCTCTCAGCTACTTTTCCTAGGCTGCCAAAAGGCTCAGTGGAATTGTTCCTGAACAGTTAAAGGGAAAAGCTATTAAAGAGAGCTTCAGTAATCCAGTTATTCCTAAACTTTGTCGTTGGGAGGTCAGGGGAAAACTGGAAAATGAAATACCTACAATAACTCCTCCCGCTCTTTTGATCTCCAGGTTCTATTGCATGTCCTCAAAATGCATGGGGGGGAGGACACCATTTCTATTTTCCAGGGAATTATGACAACTGAAATGATTTTAAAGTTATCATGTAAATGATTTAAAGGAGATGACTTGAGATGGATGCCCCCACCTTTGGCAGAATGTTTTCACCAGGAATGGGTGGGTTCCTGAACTGTAAATACAGTCGTGTGTCTCAGAGCAGTTTGGTTTTTGGGGTTGATGGTGAGTAAGTGCAGGTGCTCTTTGGTCTGACCAAGCTGAGTCGATGTGTTGTCTCAATGGCAGGCACTGCCTTTGTGAAGTAATATTGCTCTTTTCTCACACACAGTCTTGATTACAGAACAAATAAGAGGAAAATGCTCTCGGCATCTCTTTATTCAACCCCCCGTCCTCGGATCTGTTTGTGTCCTTCACCAGGACCGGGATCCCCCTGCAGGTCGAGCAAACCAAGGCCATGTGTCCCCCCACCCTCCCAAGGGCAGGACCAACTCCAGAACAGCAGATCACTGCTATTCCACCACAGAGCTGGTGTTTGAGGTGCAAAGATCTGCTGTGGTGACACCAACACCCTGGCCGAGCGCAGCAGCTCTGGCTGAGCACCAGCACATGAGCCCAGGGTGATTCTCGAGGATCCTCTGAAGGGTTTCCCTTCCCAGTCTCTGCAAGTGTTTGCAGGTGGAAATCACCAGCCGTGTTAAACCCTGCCACTTGCCTTGCAGGGGTTTTCCCTGCCTCTGGGCACGAGTTCAGGGCTGTTTAAGTGTCCAGCTTCGCTCTGTCTGATGCAGGAGCCTGGGGCCGAGCGGTGTCGTTGGCCACCACAGTGGCTTCTCCGTAGGTGTCGATGCACTTCCCCACAGCTTCCAGGATGAGCTGCAGCCGTCTGTCCAAGGCCAGGAGATGGGGCTCGGTGAGGACAGGGGCCAGGGGGTCCTGCAGGAGGGATTCCCTCATCACGTCGCTCAGCCGATACTCGGGCTCGGCCAAGAGCTGGAGCCGCATTAACGTCGACCTCTTTATTCTGGAAAAAGAAAGGAATTGGACACCTTAATGCAAACCTCTTGCAGCCTCCCAGGAAAATCCAGCCCCCTGGCAGCAGGGGAAGGAGGGAGGGCAGAGATGGGCGAGGAAACCTAAACATTTTTGGAACAATATCTTTCCCTTTTGGAAGGAAATGGAATTTTTTGCAGAAACCTCGTCGTCTTGCTTTGTTTTTCCAGAGTGTTTGTACTGCTGATTTCTGTCACCAGAGAGGAAAACATGCTTGAAGTTCTCAGTAGTGAGTGTTTCTCCTCTGAGTCAGAGATGGACCAGCTCCTCACGTTCCTGCAAGGGTGGTGCCATGTCCCCAGGGATGACATTTATGAGATGGGAGCAGAGGGGGAGGTAAATGAAGAGGCATAAATGAGAAAATATCTTCTGTCAAAACCCTGAGGAAACAGAGGAAGTATCTCCTGGAACTGATGTAACTGTGACTTTTCACCTTAAGAGGTACTGAGATTTAAATATGATTTTCCTTTGACAGAAAATGGGATGAAAAGCTACAATCTTGGAACACTTCTGGGAAACTAAGTATTCTGAAATCATTTGTTTAATCCTCAGCAAAAGTGTGTTGACTTCAGCATCTCTTAATCAGTGGGTTTAGTCATTGCTCTTTAAATTTTGGAAACAAAGTGGTCCATGTCTGTGGAACCATTCAGGTTTTGCCGAGCCAGAATCTTCAGGTGGAAAAAGGTGTAGTCAGAATCATTTGGGGCAGCTCCAGAATTTGCCTCTGTATGGCTGTGGTTTACCCAGGGCATCGACTGGGAATGTTGATCTGGCTCTCTGCAGCTGTAACAGGCCGTGTGCTGTTTGGGAAAGGGTTGTGGCTGTGTCTGTGCCTGGATGAGCATCCACTGGGGCTGTACCAGGTGCTGGGGGGGATCATGGAATTGTTAAGGTTGAAAAGGACCTTTAAGGTCATCGTGCCCAACCATCAACCCAGCCACCTCCATGTTCACTACTAAACCACGTCCTCAAGTGCCACATCCACGCGTTCTTTTGAGCGCTTCCAGGGATGGTGACTCCTCCACTTCCCTGGGCAGCCTGTTCCAATGGTTTAAAACCCTTTTCCATGAAATTTTTTTCCTAATATCTACTCAAAATCGGGAGCAGCAGAGCGAGGTGGGGGTGTCTGCGGTCAGCGGTGCCGCCTGCACGAGGCAGAGGGGGACAGTGCCATGACCAGCTGCACCATCCTCCTGCATTAACAGTCCTGAAAAAAAATGATCAATTGATCAAGTGTGAAGGCTGGCTACGAGGCTTCAGATCCCAGCTGCGAGGCGCTGCTGCTGCCAGAGGAAGCAGTGCAGGGAGCAGATGTGAAGGAGCCATCTGCGCGCTGTCCTCCGAGGCAGCGGGGCGGCCCAGGAGCTGCTGTGGGTAAACACCAGCTGTGTCTGCTCTGCTCCCAGCGGTGACAGGGCTTGGAGGTGGAGAACGGGATAGTCTGACCCCGTGGGGAAAGGCTGATTTAATGCTGCAGCAGTTGCACAACAAACAGAGCACGGAGAGGAGGGTGAGATGGAAATGCTGCCCCGCTCTGCTCCCGCAGGGCGGCTGTGACCCCGTGGCTGTGCTGAACTGCTGAACATTTCACCCACAGCCTTCCAGGGACTTCATTAGGTTAAGCAGGGGCTGTTTCCAAGCCTGTCTGTGCCTCGAGGAGGGGTTTGACCCTTTCAGGGAGAAGACCATCTCATGGCACGGCTGTATTTGTGCCGTTCACTGTGCTGGGAGAGGAGACCTGCAGGCTCAAGGGCTGGGCTGGGAGCTGTGAAAGGCAGCTAAAAATACCAGACAAATCTGCTGGAAGCCAGACTTGGAGAAGAACTCAGCTGGGAAGGAGATGGATGTGTTTGACAGGGAAGTGAGCAGCTGTTCAGCATCCCTGTGGTTCCAGTGCTCCCTCTGTCTGGAGAGGCTGGAGGAGTTTGTTCCTCCTTACATGTCCATGGCTTGGCTTTGTGTAGGAGCAAGGAGGTGATTCCGTGGGCTGAGTCCAGGTCAGGGCAGGCTGAAATTTGTGGCCTCTGTGTGCTTACTCAAGTAAACCTCTTGACTCCCTTTCCAAGCGGTTTTGGATGCTCCCCCACTCCGAATGCACTGGTTCTTGTGGGAAATGAGGGTTTGTGTGTCTCCCTCAGGCAGCACGAGTTGCTTTTACGCTGTTCTTGGTCCTGGTTGGTTTATGACAAGGTGCAGCTTGCAGGTTCTCTTACCACTGCCTTTTACAAGGAGAATTAAATTAAGAGCCCGTTTCTGGGAGGTGGATCTGGAAGAATGAGGATGATCTGACCTGTGGATATTACAGTTTGCAGATCAAATTAAAAGGCAGAGTTAATTTTAAACTGCGCAAAATAGGAGCTCAGGAGGAGGATTCACTGCGAGCCTGCAATTATAAATGAAAAGGTTCCTTGGAGCAAATAACAGTTCTTAGAAATTAGATCCAGTAATAGAGATGTGTGGGGATAGTGCAGTTATCACCTCGAGGGTGAGATGGAGCAGGTACAGCAAGGAAAGAGGTTACACATCTCCTGAAAAGAAACCTCAGGGAAGAGCAGCTTTTTCTGTCTCTTAAATTTCACTTTCAGCTGGTGATTTATGTGAATTAATAAAGGGGGAAGACAGGGTTCGAATAGTTAAATTTATGAGCTTCCCCTTAATGCCGTGGGAAGAGGAAACTTGATTAACTACATCAGTGTTCCACCAGGATTTCAGATGGGGATTTCTGTGCTTTCTGAGAGCCCCTCATTTTGACAGGCTGGGAAATGCTGGAAGGGCTTGATCCAATGGGCAGCGTCTCCTGGTTTATCAGTGAATGCTTTTCCACTTGTATTCCCGTGTTCCAGCATCCAGCCTGCCCCTGGGATGGGATTAGCAGGGTCTTCCCTGCGCTGCTGGATGGAGCCAGGCCTGGGTGACCTCCAGCAGTTCCCATTACAGAGGGAACACCAACATTCCTGGGGAGGAAGGCGAAGCCGGCACTTACGTGCAACACTGGGACAGCGGAGCCAGGATGGAGGTTTCATCGTGGGAATGCCGCCCAAACCTGGGGGTAAAGCCAAAAGCAGAGTGTTTAGTGCCTGTCCAGCCCCTTCCCTCCTCCCCTCCCTCCTCCTGCAGCCTCACCCTCTGGCATTGTCCAGGTGCAGGAGGAATCCGTCGTCCCCGAACTTGGTGAACATTTCGTAGTGGTGCCGGTCCATGTTCCCTGGCAAAGGGCAGACGGAGGAACGGAGTTTCCCTTTCCTGTGACCTGGTGGGTTTCTAAACTATCCTATGCTTTCTTTCAGGTCTACATGAAACATGTGTTTAAGATGCTCACAGCTGTTGCTTTCACCTCGCTGGGGAGTGGGCTGGGGTGAGTCGGAGGGGGTGCCCTGTGGGGAGACAGCAGCCTCTCCAAACTGTCTCTGGAGGAGAAGGGATGGCCTTGGGAAACTCCATGGTGTGGGAGGGAGGGCAGGAAGAATGATGGTGAAGACCTACATGGAAGCAATGCCCTCCCCTCCCCTTCATACCTATTAGGAAGTCAAAGATGGCCATGTCCACGATGTTGAGCAGCCGGTTGCCCTTGCTGTAGGGGTAGATCTCCCTCACTGTGTTGCAGTAGAGAGGATTCACTTCCCACCTGCAGGAATTGGAGAAGGGGGAGACTCACTCAGTTGCTGCTGCTGAGTCCCAAGAGTCCCCCAAAGCCTGGGCCTAAACCTCCCTCCTTGTGCTTGCGGGAGGCTGGAATTCAAGCCCAGGCTTTGGGAGTTATTAGATGACTTGTGGGCACCCTGAACCTTCCCCTGCCTGCGCCGTTTCTGTCCGTGTGTCTGTCCCCACGTGCCCCCCGCAGTGCAGATATTACGGGAAGCAGCATCATTTACCCACTTACTCCTCTTTTCCGTCAAACGAGTAGGAGCGGATCCAGGGGTTTGGGATGGAGAGCCGTGGTGCCAGGTTGAGGGAGGGCAGGAAGGCGGAGAGGGACCCTTCCAGGAGGTGGGGGTTCCCACACACCGCGTACTCCGTCTTGCACATGTAGGGGCACTTGGCGAAGAAGCAGACGTTGCCGGCTGGGAAGGGGGAAGAGAAAACGGGTTTGCAGGAGGCTGTGAGGTGGCCTGGACTGACCCCTTCCCCACTGGGGGACAGTGGCTGTGTGTGCTGTGACATAACCATGTCATGGATTGGGAAACTGCCAAATCGTTGGTTTTGTCTGATGGACAGACCTGGCCCCACACTTAGGAAAAGAGGGCAGGGGAATAGATCTGGGAGATGATTCCAGCTGCAGGCTGGGAGAGGGACACCTCTGCTGTAACCGTGTCTCTGTGCACCTGTTTCACCCAGGAATTTCATTTCTGCACCACAGCATGAGTCCTGCAGCCCCTTCTGCCTGCAGGTCCTGCCCTTCCTCCCACCACGGACCAGCTGAGGTTTGGCTGAGGTTGGAAGGGACCTTGAGGAGCATCTGCATCATCACTAGCCTCACCCCAGCTCGCAGCTGCCCCACCTGGTGAGACGAAGAACACGCTCTGCAGGACCTCGTTCTTGGTGACCTCCAGGATCTCCCTGGTGACGTTGATCCACCTCCCGACCGTGGGCGGCACCCTCCGGAAATCCAGGATCCTGCAAGGAGGGGACAGAGCAAAGGGACATTGCTGCACGGTGGGATGGCAGATGCTGCCCTCATCCCTTCTGTCAGGGAACCAGGAGCCTTCAGACCGCTGTACCCATGTGGGTTTGGGTTTTTTTTTTCTCCCAGACTCTCTCAAGCAAAAAGCCATTTCGCCCCTCTGGGCCAAAATGTGGCTGAGTTTGGCTTTTGGTATTTTAATTGCTGCTGTCTGCAACAATCTGGATGTTCTCCAGGATTCCTGTCTCTTTCCCTAACAGGTCTTGCCTCGGTTTCTCCCATCCTCTTGCACACAAGTGGGGTCCTTCAGGGGCCAGAACAGCCCTCCAGGCCCTTCTAGGGTGTTGGTTTGACACAGAGCAAAGATGCTGATCCTGGCTGAGGAGGCACAGCCCTCTCAGAGCCACTCAAACCCCGCTGATTCCTCTAAAATGTTCTTAAAAACCTCAGGGCCTGGGGAAGGAAGGCATTCCTGGCAGAGAGTGGGAAGCTGCTGCTGATTGCTGAGTCAGTAACACGGGGTGAAATGGCTAATGCTCTGCTTTGCTCCTTGGGTAATGCCCTCTGCTCCTGGGAATCGGGCACAAAACAGGATTTAGCCTGTTACTTATTGAGCAATGTTTAAAGGAAAAAAAAAATATTTGCTCTCATCCAGCATCTTTCAGCTCTAAAAACCACAGAGCACTTCAGAAAAGCAGTCTGGCCTCATTTCTGTGGTGGTGGAGCTGCAGAGGGAGCTGCTGGTAGCTGAGTCAAGCAGAGTCACTGTGGTGATGTAGGGGCAGAACTGGGAAGGGAATTCAGCTCCCTTCGTTCCCTTGCTTGGAGTTTAAACTACAGGACTTAGAGTAGACCTGCTTATCCTATAGGAATTGGAGACCCCCATCCACCATCACCATCAGGATCACCTTCCCTTGATGTTCAATGCTCATCCCACTGAGGGGAGAAAGGCTGCTGCCCTCATCTTCTGAGAAGGGTGTATTTGATTTTATTAAATACAAACCCTGCTGGAGAGAGGTGTCAGGTTAATTGCTCATTAGCTGAGGGCTTAAAACTGCATCTCTGCAGTCTATCTCCATCCAAAACACACCTTGATTGCTGATTGAGTGTGTGACTCTCTCACTGGGAGGGCAGTCAGGCTGTGCCCAGAGCTCAGCTTTGGATGCAGGGGAGGGATGGTGTGTGTGTGCTGTGTGACAGCCAGGTGAATATCTGACCTGTTCCAACCTGTTCTCATGCAGTGGCCAAGGCAAAGCTGACCCCTGTGGGGTCAGGTGACAGCCAGAGCCACCCCATCCCCAAATAACACCTCAGCTCCCTGAGGGTGCTGCAGAGCAATCGCTTCTCTGGGGCTGAGCAGGGCTCAGCACGGCTTTTCCCGTGCCAAAGCTCTCCGTGGGCAGAGGAGCAGGCCCTGGCAGCAGCAGCAGCAGCAGCAGGAGGAGGAGGAGGAGGAGGAGGCAGGGGCTGTGGCAGGTCCTCACCTGTCCAGGTGGAAGGCGGCGATCTCCGCGTTGTGCCGCTGGAAGTCAACGAAGTAGAAAAAGTCCTCGGGAGTCTCTTCCTCGCGTTTCTGCCTGGGAGGGAGCAGGGGGTGAACCTCACCAAGCTGTTTAAAACTGTTTGAGGGGAGCAAGACCAATGGCTGTTTCTTGGAAACGCTCTTGGGAATCCCAGGAAAAACAAGGTCAGACCCCAGAGCCAGCCGGGGAAGAGGAGGAAACGAGCGGTCCCTGATGGGAAAGCTCTCAGGAGAACAAGGGTCCTTTGCAGTCTGGCATTTGTGAACTGAGAAATGTCCAACACCAACAGCAGTGTGGGAACACTGGTGTTTATCCACGTGTGTTCCTGGGATGGTGTGAGCAGCCAAGAATAATTAAACCTAATTAACCCTGCTGGGCTGTCCAGGTAGCTGAGGGCAGCAGGGGGAAGGTGTGGCAGTGGCGTGGCTGTCCCTGCCAAGGATGCTCCCACCCCTCACTCACGGCAGGGTTCTGGCTTTGCAGGGGGCTCTGATGGTGTCCTTACCTCATGGGCTTGAACATGGCCTTCCCAAAATCCTGGAACCTGAGGACCAGCTTCAGGTGGACCCCGCTGGGCTTCACGACTTGGGGAGGAAACAGGATGTCAAACAGCCTGGGAACACCCCAGCTACACAATCCATCTCAACTCAGCTTTCCATCCCAGTAAGTGCATCCCATCACCCCTCCCAGCTGCTCCTCTCTTTCCAGTTATTTTTCTTCTCCCCCTCTCCCTTGTGCCACAGGGATTTCCTTCCAGCCCCTCTCCCAACAGCCATTTGTTACATCCCCCCCTGGGGGCTCTTTCCTCCTCCCCAGTAGAAACCAGTGGTGCACCAGTGTCCTGGTACCCACATCGAACAGGCCACTCATGGAAGTGGTGGAATCATCATCCCTGGAAGTGCTCAAAGAGCATCTCAACGTGGCACTTGGGGACTGGCTTTAGTGGTGGGCCTTGCAGTGCTGGGGGAGCAGCTGGACTGGGTGATTTTAGAAGTCTTTTTAGAAGTCTTTTCCAATCTTAAGGACTCCATAGTCTCCAATCCCAACCTCTGCTGGGGTGGAGGGGTTTAATGGGAGGGAAAAGGGCCTGGCATCGCCTGGCTTTGCATTTCCCTGGCTGAGGCTGGGATGGAGGAGCTGGGGATGGGGCCGGCCGAAGCAACGGGGTGCAGGGGCGAGCCCCAAGTGTCCCACTCACCCTGGCTGCAGTCACAGGCTCCCAGCAGTGCCTTCTCGTCCTGGCTGTAATCTGCAAGGGCAGGAGCAGTGGTGAGACCCCGCTGGGCTCCATCCCCGGCTATAAAACCCCCCACTCCCAGGTTCCAAAGGTTTGCAGGAGGGACCTGTGGGGGCTGGAGCTCACCGGCACTGATGGTGGGGAACTCGTGCATGTCCCGGAGCAGCCTGTTAACCACGGGGCTGGAGCGGGGGTAGAGCCCATCCCGGCTGATGCCCAGGTGGAACTGCAGCCAGCTGGCTTCTGGCCGCAGAGGCACCGACGCCGCAGGGGACGTCAGGTTGAGCTCCTCCCTGTAGAGCTTGTGTCTCCTGGAAGAGAGTGGTGACAGGGTGATGAGCACGAGCCAGGGGATGGAAGACCTTACTGCTCCGAGCCTGGAGTCTGCTGAGAGTGGGGAGGGTGCCAGGAGCAGAGCTGGAGGGACGTGGGGTGGATGAGGACTCTGGGTGCCATCCGAGGGGAAACTGAGGCAGGGAGCAATGACTGGGATGGTCAGAGGTGTCACAAACTGTGCCACCTTCTGCCTCTGCAAAGCCCTGGAAAGCTGCCTCAGGGAAGCACGAGGGACTCTATTGTCTTCTTCTCATTCCACCAGGACCTGGAGGGCATGACTGGAGCTCAGCTGCATCTCCAGCATCACAAAGAGCTGGTGTGGGATGGATGCAGTGCTTTCCAGAGCAACTACAGGCTCCTGACCAGGTTTGAGGAGGGGAGGGGATGTGACAGCAGGCAACTTGGGTCTCAACTGTTCAGTGAGGTGTCTGGGAAGCCCAGGAGAACAACAGGGTGTTGTCTGTCCAGAGATGACAGTCTTTACAGTCATTGCATCTCTGACAGAATTTGTTTTCCCAAAGCTGGAGGTCCCAGGCAAGGAAAAAAAGTCACTGAGAGCCACAAATTGCAATTCCATGACCAGATTCACAGCCCTCAGCTCAGTGAGCAGGGATGACAAGGCCATCCAGCAGCATCGTCTCTTGAAATCAAGGCCCTACCCACTCCTTTCTTGGCAGGTGGAGCTGGAGGGGCCTCCCAAGTACAGTGATAATCCAAACCCATCTCTGCACTCAGTCAGCATTTTCCTCAGCCTCAAGACCTCCACAGTCTGGAACTGAGAGGTCACTCATTCCACCCAGCAGAGCGACAGTTTCTCGTTAACACCGCCCGGGCTGTGCACGGAGCAGCCGCAACTGACAAAGGGAAAGTTCAGTTTGCACTGGAAGGACACATCTGTGAGAGCAAACAGGAGCTGGGGGCTGATAAGGAGTGGGACATTAAGCAAGGCTGGGACAGAGTGGCTGGAGAGAGGGAAGTGCCACACGCCTGGCCAGACCTCAGCCAGAGCCTGAGCTCCGGGAAATGCTGCAGCGAGTGCTGACCATTCACCAAGGCATTTATCATCCAAGGAGCTGGCACTGGTGGCTGGAAAGGGCTCCTGGGTGGTGGTGGCGGCTTCTTTGTTTCCCTGCTCAGCCCAACAGTTGGTGTTTGGTTGTGGTTTTTTTTTTTTCCATCATCCTTCTCCATCCAAGCAGGTTAAACAGGGTGATTAGTCCAGTCTACCTGCCAAGCAAGGGATGAACCTTCCGGAGGTGAGGGACGTGTTTCAGTGGTATCCTGGGAAACATCTAGGAGCTGGAGAGACAGGTTGTCTGTGCAGGTCACGGGAGCCTGTTCCCTCTCCCAGTTTGTTTGTCTTTCCATGGGGTCAGGTCAGCCACAGCACGAAGTCCACGTGGTCAGAGGGAATGGTGCTGGAGCACTTCCCTCCTGCTCCAGCTCTTTGCTCAGGCTGTCTGCAAAGGAGGCAGAAGGGATGTGGCCCTGGAATGCTGTCAGCTCCAGTGGATGTGCCCTGACCCTTCCATGCTGCTGCCCTGCACCAGGTTTCCCGTGGACAGTTCTTTGAGGCACAACCTTAACCCTCACCACAGCCAGGGACAATAAACCCCAGAGTGATGCAGAAGAATGACTCAGGATTTTTCCCTAGGGAGGCTGCCCAAATATTTTACCATATTTGCTCTCCTGCCTCCCATGCACACAGGCTGTTCCCCTAGGGTGGCAGAGAGCAAGGGATTACCAGTGGGGAAAAAAATGCAGTGGTTATGCAAGGGGAGGCAGATCCCAGCCCTGCACCCACATGGGCCCTGCCCCGGGTGAGCCAGCCCCTTCCCAGCCTTCAAACCCAAAATACAGCTCCCTCTGCCTCCCTGTTTCCTTCAGGATTCCTGAAATATTTCCCTGTAAAAACAGATCTCTGCAAAAAGGCATAATGATATAAAAACAGGGTTCATTTTTACCCTGCTATAAATAGCCCCAGGGTTGCCCTGGCTCTCAGCTGGACTTGGAGTGGGGGCACAGCATGAGGTGACACTGGGCTCAGGCCACCAGTGCCATGACTTTGGGGTTTTGGAGCTGCTCCTTCAAGGATAAAAATAATCTCTGGAGTTTTAAGGGGGTTTTTTGTTTGTTTGGTTTGGTTTGGTTTTTTTTGTTTGTTTGTTTCGTTTCGTTTTGGTTTTGGTTTTGAAGAGGTGTGGATGTTGGGTTTTTTTTTGCTGTTTCCTCCCTGCATCCCCATCAGTCTCTCCAGCTGGTTCTGCATCCTGCAATCGAACTCCTGGCCCTGATTGAAGTGCTGGGGAACAGCACAGCGATGGGCAGCAGCCAGAGAGCTCTGTGGAAGGGGACAAGCACTGCCCTGCTCCCCTTGGCCACGGGTATCCAAGCAGGACGTGTCCTGGGGCCACTCCAGGAGCTGGCAGAGTCCCCGTCCAGCTGATGTCCATCTGGCTGCAGAAATGAAGACAGACACGCTGTGCTGGAGATTAAGCTGCAGCTTGTTCCACTCAAGAGGAGCATCGTGCTGCTCTAAAAGCTGCTCTGCCAACAGCCAGACCCACGGGTGATGGAGAAACCTGTGCAGTCATGCCGTCACGCCAGAGGAGAGGATCCACATGGACTCTCAGCTCTCACCCTCTCCTGCCTGGACATGGAGCTGCTGCAGACTTCACTCTTGAGTCCTCAACAGCAGCAGCAGCTTTGCTAAACCCATGGATTGGGAGGGAAAGCCACGGATTCCTCACTCCCATGAGGACACTGCCCTTGGCTCTCGGCAGTGACAGGGATGGCTCCTTCCCTGACCACGTTGGTGAGGACATGGGCTCTGCAGTGCTCCTGGAGAGGGGAGAATTCCTCCATCCCCCACAGCAAACTGATGATCTTCTGAAAAGCACCAGCCCTGCCAAGTGCCATCTGATTCTCTCTTGGATTTGCAGCACCAGTTGTTGCAGAGGCCGCTGCGTGTCACCTCGGGCCGTCCGTGCTCCCCGGAGGTTGTGAGCATCACACATTTTATTTCGAAGTGACTGAGGAATAATCAATACCTGGAGGAGGAAAGCGAAGTCAGTCAAGGACAAACACGATGTTCCTCCCGGACACATCACAGCCAGACCTCGGAGCAGGAGGGAACTCGCAGCCACGGCTTCGTCGCAAACACCACGTTGGGACAAAGCGGTAAATAAAATCGGGGAATGCAGACTTCTCGCTGAACAGCCAGGGCTGTCCTGCAGCTGAGGTGTGGACATAACGCCAGCCCTGCAGAAAGAGCTCAGCACCAGGTGCTCAGGGCTTCTGATGGTGCAGCCATCAAGCCGTGAGCTGTTCCAGTTTAAATCCCTTGTTCCCACCAGGATTTTTCTTGGGAAATGTCCATCTTGGTACCCATATCCTGAGGTCTTCAGAAGGCACTGCTCAGCTCTGAGGAGGTACACCCAAGGGAGGTCTGTGGCACAGCCAGGGATACCCAAACCCACCATCCACGGACTTCAAGTGATGTGATGAAGGATCCAGCGTGCTCCAGACTGACTCGAGCCCGGGAAGAGCCTCGTAGGGGTGACCCTGGCTGAGCACACAGGGTAGTTCCAGACCCTGGGCCACGGAAGTCGTTCCTTGTTTCCTTCCATTAACACTTCCCATCACCTCCTCCTGCGAACCTCACGTGGAGCCAGCACTGGGTGAGTCCCACAGGAAGAGCAGGGATGGGCACTGAAGTGGAGAAAGTGGGAGCTTGGGAATCCTGCCCACTCGGCTCAGCAGACATCAAACAGGTGGCAGCTGCTCTGGTGCTGGAAACCAAACTTGGACAGTGGGGAAGTTCCAGGACAGGGATTCCTGAGGTGGTCCCCAGGAGATGCTGCTGTCCCCTTGCAGGTGTCCTGTCCCTGTCCCATGGAGGGGGCAGTGAGGTGATGCCGTGAGCACTGGGAGCTCCGTGCTCTGTTGAATCCCAGTTTGTGCATGAATGGAAAAGCTGTTGGGGTGCAGGGAGGAGCTGGGGGATCCTGGGGGATGCTGGATGTTTCCAGCTTGGTCCCAGCCCTCCTGCAAGGGGGGTTAGATCAGGGGTCCAGGACCCAGTGGTCGGATCATGCTCATGTGGTCGATGTTCAGAGTTGGTGCTGAAGGTCACTGTCACTGTCCCCCCGCTTTGTGACAGTCCCACCCCAGGAGCAGGAGATGGGGGAGTTTTCCTGCAGCTGTTGCAGGGGCTGGGAGAGGCAGCAGGAGGAGAACTCTGAGCTGGGGATCCCTTTTCCTGGGAATCTGACAGCAGAGATGGGTAGGAGACACCCCAGGAAGGTGTCCCCCAGCTCTGCCCAGCTCTGCCTGTCCATGGTGGGCTGGTTCGTGGGGAGGGGGGTGATGGGGAGGGCAGTGGGACAGAGAGCCAGGACATGGGGTGCAAGCTCAACTAGGGGTGCCAGGGGACACCCAGGGGGATCCATTGCCATTCCCAGGCACGGAGTGCTTAAGCAGAGGAGGGGTGTTGGGGACAGCTGCCCTGAAAGGGCAGGGGATGCCCGGGAAAGGGGTGCCTGGGAAAGGGGTACCCAGGAGATGCTCATGCAGGAGGTGCCTGGGAAAGGGGTGCCCAGGAGATGCCCAGGAAGGGGGTGCCCAAGCAAGGGGTGCCTGGGAAGGGAGTGCCCAGGAGGTTCCCAAGAAAACGGTGCCCAGGAGATGCCCGGGGAGGGGATGCCCGCGCAAGGGGTACCCAAGAGATGCCCGGGGAGGGGATGCCCGCGCAAGGGGTACCCAGGAGATGCCCGGGGAGGGGATGCCCGCGCAGAGGGTGCCCGGTGCGGGGGTGCCGCGGCGGCGGCGGGACGCACCTGTTCCAGCGAGCCGCCTTCCGCCGGTAGTAGCGCAGGGCTTCGCGGGCGCCCAGCAGCGGCTCGGCGGGGCCCGGCGGGGCGGTGCGGTACAGCGGGTGGGCGAAGAGGCGGCGCAGCGCGGGGGCGGCGCGGGCGCGGGGCGGCGGGCGCGGGCCGGGGGTCCCGGCGGGGCGGCGGCGGCAGGGGCAGCTCCCCGGGGACGACGCCCTTTCCCCCGCCAGCTCCCGCCGCGCCCGCGGCCAGAGGTGGAAGTAGAGGTCGGCGGCCAGCAGAGCCCCGAGCAGCAGCAGCACGGCCGGGCGGTCCCGGCGCGGCCCCGGCATGGCCGGTGCGGGAGCTGCGGGACGGGGACAGGGACAGGGGCAGGGACAGGGACGGGGACAGCGCCGGGCTCGCCGCCGGCGGCTCCCGGGGCAGGGCGCACGGGGGAGCTCGAGCGGCGGAGCCGGGGGGTGCGGGCACCTCGGGGCGGGGACCGGGCTGGGCTGCTCGGGGCCCGGGGCGGGGGATCGGGGGTTAGGGGGGGACGGGAGCGTTGGAGTCACCCCCGCAGAGGGGGTGACTCCTCGGGGTCGCGGTGCCGGCGAAGGGGATGCGCCCGAGGCGGTGCGGGGACCGAGCCGAGCCGCCCGCCCCCCCGGAGCACCGCCCGGCCGCCCAGCGCAGCCCCCCGGGCAGGTGGAGGGTCCCCCCCGCCCTCGGCTCCTCCGGAGGGGTTCGTCCCCTCTCCCGAAAGGTGGAAAGTCTCTCCCGCCCGGCGGAACCTTTGGCAGGAGCTGGAGGGCGGCGGGTGTCGCTGCTGCGGGGTCTCGGGGTGGGTGCGGGGATGGGGCACTCGAACACCCCTGTGTGGCTGCGGGCTGAGCCCCGGGGGGGGTCTGTCCCCCCACAGCCCTCCCTCTGTGCTCTCTGGCTGATGGTTCAGACGCCGCTTGTATTTTCTTAATTCCTAAAAAAAACCCCCCATATAGTTGGGAAACTCCTCCCTGCAGTTTGCTGCGAGAGGCTGGGCCGTGGGGATGTGCTTGGGCTGGGACCCACCGGGCTCATCCTTGAGGGGATGGAGGGCCCGGCTGCGAGCGGGGCGGGGAGCCCAGCGAGGGACAGGTTGGAGAGCACCAGGCCAAGGGAGGGGAACGGAGGAGAAACTGGCTGTAAACAAGGGGAGCGTGACCAGACTAGCCTGGCTCCAGCACCGTGCTGAAGGGAGAACAAAAAATAAACTGCAGAAAAAAAGTCAATAATTATGTTTTCAGCTGGCTGGAGCAGGGCTCGGGTCTGCGTGCAGCACGGCCAGGGGAGGCTCTGGGAAGTGTCCTGGGATCCTGGGCTTGGGACTGTGCAAACGGGGTGAACCTGCTGGCTGGGCATCTGTCCTGGAGCCTCAGGGGCCTTTTGGTTAAGCAGGGCAGAGAAGATGATCCTGGGCTGAATTGTGGCTGGAGGGACGTAGAGTACATCTGTCCCCTTGGTCTCTTGGTCTTTGGAGGTTGGGGGGCTGTTCTCATTTAGGAATGCAATTTCAAAATCCCTTCATCTTTTGATATTTGGGTTTCAGGTTTTTGGGGTTTGCTCTAAACTTTTTTTTTCCTACAATACCAAGCTTTGTGTATTTTCCACAGAGTGTCAGAAAAATCATAAGCACAAACTGCAGCTGGTGCTTCTGTGGCCAGTGAGGATCAGTGGGAGCAAATGAGGTGCTCCCCACACTGCTTGGCTTTTGGGGGCACTGGCTGTGCCTGTCCTTCCCTGCCCATTGGGGGCAAAACTGGTGTAATGATTGCAGTCGGATTCCTTCAGGCTCTAAACCAGACAAGAGGTATCAAGAGGGAGAATTTTAGGATCCTGCCTGTATTGGAAAGGCTTGGGGGGCACTGGGTGGGCAGGGGCTCTGCTCAGAGGTGCTGGGGTGGGGTCTGCAGGGTGGGAAGCCTCAGAGCTGATCCTCCTGGCACTGAAGGGGAGAATAAGCTTTCAGTATATAAAATTGGATTCAAATAAGGGGGGAAATGATCTCCAGCTCTCTGGTCAGGTTGCTCGGGAGAGAGCAAAGCGTGTTGTGCTGCAGCTGCACACTCTGTCCGGGAACACCGAGGTCCTCAGTCCCTCCAGGTGACCTGGCAGCTTCCCCAGACCAGTGTCATCACGAGGCCGATACAAAGCAACAGCCTAATGGGGGCTAACAATAGAATTCTTATTTAAAAAAAAAAAAATTCAAAAAAAGATTAACCAGCTGAAGTTAAACCCTGGAATTCAGCAAGCCCAGATGAATCACTGGGAGCAGAGCCTGCCCTGTGGCTGCCAGCCCGCTGAAGGGCACTCACTGCCTCACTCCAAACTCAAAGAGCAACTTTCGACAAACACTCCATCAAAAAAACTGGCTAATACTTGCTTGGCTCCTAATCCCCACTGAGCTGTTTCCCTGTTGCTAATCTCTCCCAGGAACCATTAATAAATCTTCCCTGGTTTGCAAGGCTGATTCTGAACAAAGGCACCAGGAACCAGCAGTGCCCGGGCCCGTGGCTCCGCTGTTTGCACGCTCCGCAGGAAGATTGTTTCGCTTTTAATGAGCCCAATTAAAAAAAAAGAAACAAAAAAAAATAATAAATCAATCTCATTAATCTGTAATAAATCGAAGCGCTGTGGTCCTTCCCAAGGCGTGCAGTGACTGCCAGCTCCCCACACGCTCTGGGGTGCAAGATCACCAGTATTATTTAGAACAGCTCAGCAATGCCAGTGCTACCTGGGCTGTGCCTGCCCAGCGGTGCTTCCCTGCTCATCCATGGCTTGGAGTCCCTTGGGAGCAGGGGGGATCCCTCTGGAGTTTGTCTCCATCCCTCAGCATCTCTCTGTGTTCTGGTTTCTTGGTTGGTGGCTCTTGCTGCCAGGCTGTACCTGGTCTGTGCGTAGCCCCTGCAGTCTCTGGGCTGCAGCTGAGCATCACTCCCCACCCTCGGGCTCTGCAGCCTGGAAAGGGTGGATGTGTTCCTAAAATTAACCTGGAAATGCTGCTTTGATAGGCCACTGACAGCTACAGCGGAACCAAATTAGCGTTTGGAATTACCATGAGATAATTGGCCTCATTTGCTATTTAAAGATGGGGGGGGGGGGGGGAAGCTCCCTCTTCCACACAACTGCAGTGGAGAAATGTTCAGGCGTAGATGATGTCCCAAAACATATCATTAAAGCTTTAAATAAATGTATGATGACATCTGGTGTTTAAAAAGTCTTCCTTTGTGTTTCAGATAGGAACCAGGAATCCTTTTCAAAGTCGTTTTTTAATGAAGGATATTACTCTTGTTTTTTCCAGACACGCAACTTACAATATTTGGAGTTGTAAGTATGTCATTTGAATTCTTTCACACAGGGTGGATTTAAAAATCATCTTCCTTAGAGATGCCTCTTACTTGCCAAAAGGTAAATGCCTCTGTCTGCTGGTTTTTGTCTTTTTCACTTGAAATGCTGCAGAGCTGCCCCGGTCCCACCCTGCAGATTGTAATGTTTGGAAAAGGGAGGAGATGGGAACTATCCTTTTCTCACTGTCATTAATTACAAGGATTAAACACCAAGGCAGCTACACAACATTGCAGACAAAATAAAAATATGAGTTGGAGGAGCCAAGTTCTGCGTTTGCTGCCTCACAGTCAAGATGTGTCTGAGCACATCGCGGCACAGGCATGCCAGAAGCACTTCCCGCAGTTCCAGTCCTGTTCCTGGTCTGGCTGGTCCAGCCAGGACTCAGAGAACCAGGTCCATCTTCTTCCTGAGTGATGGTGGTAATGGTGGTGGTGGTTATGTTGGTGGTTGTTTTGTTGGTCATGGTCATCGTGGTCCCCGAAGTGCATCTCCCTCCCAGCCTCCCAGGGCTGGAATTTATTTCCCAGGAAAGGTGATGCCTCTCACAAGCTGTTTGATGGGGTCTCTGCTGCCTGAACCCCCCAGGACTGGGGGTTTCCCACCACCAGGGTTGTGTAAGATCCCTCCCCAGCCAGTGCTGTGCTGGTTTGGTGGGAGCAGCGCTCACTGTTGCTCTGGGCTGTCTCACACTCTGCCTTGGCTTGTAATTAAAAATGAAATATTTGGGCGAGGTGCTGAAATTAAGAACACGTTTTTGATAGCTAACAGTACAGAGGAAAGCCCTGGAGACCCTGATAGGGCAATCAGTGCCTCTCCACTTGCATTGGAGATGATTCTTTTGAGAGAGGAAGCCTGTTCGCTCCAGGGGATTTTTTTGGTACAAAAATGCAATTACAGGGTATAAAAGGGAACATTTAGAAACATACAAAACAGGAATGAGTCTGGAGCCTCCTTTGCCGCAGGACAGGGAAGACAGAAGGTAAGAGATGCCCCAGGCATGACACCCCTAACACTTCCCCTCCAACCTGCTGGCCCTGGCAGCAGCTCCCATCAACTCGTGGTTTCATTTCCCTCCCATCCACCTCTCCTGGCTGCTGTTCCAGGCTCAGCTGCTGTTCCAGGCTCATCCCTTGGCCTCAGCAAGCTCCCAGCTGCTGCTGCGGGCTCAGGAGGCCGGGTGGTTCCTATCCCAGTTGGCAATGAGCTTTTGCACAGCTCAGCACAGCCCGGAGGAATCCACCTTCACGGTCCAGGCGAGCGGCCGTCGTGTGCCGGGGCCGCCGCCTCCAGCACAGCTCTGCTTCCCCCCTCCCTCTCTCCCTCTAAGCATCTCTAGAGCTGGTATGTTGTTTAGAACAAAGCCTTGAGGGGCTGTGGCAGCTTCCCATGATCAACCCCAACACCATGTCATCCCAGGATGATGGGCAAGCCCTGGCACAGCGTGTGGGGGATGAGAAGGCTCCGCTGCGCTCCCCGCGCTCCCATCTGAAATCCAGCTGATGGACGCCGACTCTGCGAGCCTAAAAAAGGTCTGTAGCAAGAAGAACTCGTGGAGGAAGGTGGTGGTGACCTGCAGGGAGCCAGCACAAGGGCAGGGCTGCCTGCACGTCCCTGCAGAGCGGGTGACACGGGGCTGTTTGTCTTGGACGTGCCGGGATGGGCTGGAAAACAGCGCTGACCTCTTGAGCAACTCTGGGGGGGTTTTTGGCCGGCCGGGCAGTGGCTCAGATTGTGTTGAGTTTATAAGGTCTGATTTCCAAGATAGTAAAACCAAAACAACCCTGTCCAATGGCCAGGCTCGCCCTTGCCAAGGAGGAAGGGAACAGTCGCCGTCGTTAAAGGTTAAGTAACAGCAAATCACGTTTCTCGTGCTGGGCTGTGTGTGCACATTATTTAATCAGTGTTTAGTTTGTTGAATTACTTTTATTGGGAGTTAACTGTGTAGTGGTCTCAGTGGAACATCTGGTCCATGATTTGGAAGGAATATTCCTCGACCCTTGCTGAGTGCAATTATTTTTGGAGACAAGTGGAGGCTTTAGAGGCATTAAGAAGATAAAATGCAGATTGTTTGCAGAAAGGTTTTTATTTTGTTTTAGTGTCTTTTCAGAGAGAGAAACTTTTACTATTTTTTTTGGTCTATTGTTAGCAGACAGTGCCGTGGAAACCGAGCAGAAGGGCTGGGAAGAGGCACAGACGTTCCCTTTGCCTTTGGCTGGACCAGGCACCCAAACCCAAGGCAGAGGGTTTGAACCTCCCTCCAAAGCTGCTGTAACATTTTCCAAGACTTGCAATAGCTCCTCTGCCCACCAGTTTCCCAGCAAAACCACTGAGGGCTGGTGTGGGACTCTCTGTGTAATAATTTTAAAGCGTGACAGTGGATGGGACAAGGATTGTTTACAAAGCAGAGCAAATGCAGGGCTTTGTGCTTCCTTCCATGGATGGGAAAATCACAGAGGGATCCCAAACTTCCAGCTCTCAGCCCAGCACCCGTTCATCCAGACCACAAAAGAGAATGACCAATCTTCCATTTGGAGGCTGGGATGGAAGATGGGACACCTTTATCCCTAAGAGTAAACACTCTGAGAAAAAAAAAAGAGTTTATCAGTAGCAATTAAGTATCTCACGAGTTAATTGTAATTGTACATCATATCCCTCCATGGAGGAGGCTGGATGACTCCTCTGTGTCTGCAAGAACACTGATTTCAATTATTTAGAGGAAAATATACAATCTTGGTTGATGTTTGCTCTGTGATGGTGCATCTTGTCCCAGGGAAAACCACAGGCAGACAGGCTGGGAAATGATGGCTGTTTTTTAGCAGGAAGATAAAGCAGAACTGTAAAAGTCTGCCTAATAATAGCAATGATAACAACAACAATAATAATAGCAATAGCAGTAATAATAGCAATAGCAATAATAATAATAATAATAATAATAATTTAAACATCACTGGTGTTTTATTCCAGCACCTCTGTATACCTTGATTTTTTTTTTTGGAAATACCTTCATGTTTCAAAACTACAAAGGGAAGAAAAGGAAAGGGAGTGAACTTCTCAGTCACAAGCTGTTTTTCAGTTGAAGGGAAGGGGGAAAGCCCTTTCATCCTCAATCCACAACCGGAATTGTTCACTAAAAAGCACCGGTAAATTGGGATGGTCAAAAGCAAACTGCAGAGCAGCAAGATGTTGCTTCCCACTAGTGAAGGTGCTGTAGGTGTGTGTATAACCACAATACCAGCCAGTGGGGAAGATCCTTCCCAGGCAGCTTTTTTGGCACCACATCCCTGCCCGGCTTTTCCGGAGGGTTTTTAATTTTTTTTCTGTTTTTATTTGTTTTTCCCCTTCCTGACACATTAATCTCAGGGTCATCTTAACCTTGGCTCTGTGCTGGCTCTGGGAAAGGGCTGTTGGCAATAACTGTGCTGGGGGAGCTCTCTGTGGGCACAGAATTTGGTAATAAAAGCCACAGTTTTGGAGCACAGAGCTCGTGTAGGGAGCTGCATGGCAGGAATTGGTTAAATAGCTTATTCTGCAATAAATGCAGCATAAATTAAAAAATATATATTAAAAAAAAAGTCATAACAAATGGAGGAGCTGGGAAGGACCCTGAGAGGGCAACTGCTCCATTCCTGGTGTTTCCAGGATGGATGTGTCTGCTGGATCTGGGCAATCGACACCCAGATCGATCACCCGCCTCCTCCTCGGGCTTTTCTACCATCAAACAGCTTGAAATATTTGGGCCTTAACTGCTTGTCAGCTTTGCTTCCTGTTTTCTCACTTTGTTGGAAGTCAACCCCAATGCTGAGGGTTTTTTTTTTTCATTAGTAGGATGTAAAATCGGGAGAATCAGTTAATCCCCTGCACTAAAGAAGAGCTGCTGAGCCTGAGTGTGTCCTCCCAGGGGTCTTTATCTGTCTGCAGCACCATCGTGTGTGCAGATCAAATTGAGATGAAATTATGGCACTGGGACCCCGTGTAGATCAATTGTCTCCTTGTAAAATGCCGCCAGCATTTTTAACATGGGTTCCTGCATCAGAGCAATGATCTTTGACTTAATCTGCCCTCCAGTTCTGCTTTAGGGGTCACTTACTGTGGGTTCATCCCATTCACACCGGAAAACTCACTGTCTTGCTGGAGAACCAGCAGTAAGATGTTTTTTCAAGCAAAAAAAAAAAAAAAAATCAGGGTAGTTTTAATGAGGTTCAGGAGGAAGAGTCTTTTATCAGCAGAAAATTCAGCTGTTTTCCCACTCTGTCCTCCCTTGACTTCCTTTTTAACCCCTTGCCACCAAGGATGAGCACCAGGGCAGGGAATTCTGTGCAGAGCAGAAAGGGAGTTGCTGCCTGAAGGGAAAAGGTTGGTCTGGAGAATCAGGTGAGTTCAGAAGCAGCTGAATTGCTTAAACTGCTCTGATTTTTCAGTCACATCGACAAATTAGTAGGTTTTCCTAGTAGAGAATCATGGAATGGTTTGGGGTGGAAGGGATCTTAAAGCCCATCTCATTCCACCCCCTGCCATGGGCAGGGACACCTTCCACCAGCCCAGGTTGCTCCAAACCCCGTCCAACCTGGCCTTGGACACTTCCAGGGATGGGGCAGCCACAGCTTCTCTGGGCAACCTGTGCCAGGGCATCACCACCCTCACAGCCCATGAGATAAAAAATCTTGGACAACAGACTGGAGTGGGCTGGAGTGCACAGGAGAGGGTCAGGATGGGTGTTGGGGTCCCCAAGAGTGACAAACATCTCTGACCTTGCTTCTCTCTATATTTTCAAGCCCCTGCAGTCCCTGGGAAAGGGCACAGGAAGACTTTTCCATCCAAGCCCAGTGTGCTCCGTGGAGAAAACCTTGGAGGGAGGTGATGCCAATTTTAGCCCAAGTTCCTGCAGCAGAAATAGATCTTCCTGGGCACACATTTAAATCTTAGTAAATTATATCTCAAGTTAAACTCTCTGTTAAAGTGCCATGGGGTGATTTCGGGCTGGCTGTATGTACCTCATCACAGGAGATGGGCTGGAAATTACAGTAATTTGGAAAGAACACGGATTTGAATCTTAGGGCCTGTGGTGAAAGTCAGTGCACAGTGAATTATTCCACTTAATTCGTGTTCACACACGGATTCAGCTGGAGCCAAAGCATTTCCATGGTATCACATTTCTCCAGCGAGCTACTGGGTGTAACACAAGGGCTCTTCTGGGGGGTTTGTGCTTGTCCTTGGGGTTTTTTTGTTCCTTTGCCTTTGTTGCTCATCCAGAGGCAAATGCCAACGAACTGGATTTGTTCATCTGCTGTGTGCAGTAACCACAGAGCTTATTATTTCATGTAAAAGGTTCTCCCTGCCCCTGATAGTTGGTTTTCTGTGCTGGTGGGAAGCAAAAGGCTGTGGAGCCCTCGCTCTTTGTGTCCTGGCTGGTGGAACTGCAGAGCCACGTTGATGTGTGGGGATGGTTAATCTTTATAAAAGAAACTGCCAGGGAAACTGTTTAATTGGCAGTGAGAGAAGCCCCAGCTGTTCCTGCAAACTGCTGAAGTTGTCCCTCTGCTTTCTGCTGCTCCAGATGTTCCTCTGGGTCTGTCTGTCACCCTGCAGCAAACCCAGCTCTGTGAGGGCACCAAGGGCTCCAGCACTTCTGGAGCTGAGTTTGGCTGCACAGATAACTTGTTTTGTCAAAAATAAGTCCTGGAGCAATCCTGATGTGCAAAAATATGTTGGATAGCTCGAAGTCACAACCTCCATCAGATCTGAGAGGTACAAGAGGTGTTTGTTCTCCTTCTCCACCCTGGCATTGCACTGTGTGGGTAGATGGGGCCTCTTGTGGTTTCCAGATCAGCTTTTTCAGTGTTTTTCCCTGCACAAATTAAGAACATTTAGTCCAGGCACCCAAAATGAGATGAGAACAGCCAGTTTTCCCCTTGGCCACGGTGTGGGTGCCCTGTTGGCTCTGACTCCCACACTCTGAAGGTTGTTACAAACATCTGTGAACCAAATGGCTCAAAGAACAGCAAGAGAAAAGCCTCAGTTTTAGTTGTGGTTAAAGATTTGGGGTTTTTTTTTCCCCCTTTTCCAAATTGCCCACCTTTCTTCCCAGCCCTCAGCTCATGCTGAGGCTGATGGCTGGTTTTGGGGTGTGCAGACAACAGCTCAGGGAGGCAAGACCCTGCACCCCTCCCCTCTTTTTGTTGTGTGAGGCCTCCAAAATAAAAATGTTAAGGGTCTGTTGACCAGAAAGGGTTGAAAATGAATATTTACACAGCGCTCAGTTGTTGTCCATCTTCCCCTCCACTTCAGTTAAATGAAAGGAGCAAATAACTGTGTGCAGTGATTGCAGCTACTGCTGAATTACCAACTTATTCATGACATGTGGATTACAGGGCAATAATCATAGCTGAGCTTGCTGTCATTTTATGAGATCCCCAAGTACCCAGATCTCCTCAGGGCTGGGCTTTTTTGCTGGTGTGGCAACGTTTAGCTTTAGCTGGAGGCACAGTTAAGTAGGGGAAGCACATGTGCAAAATGTCCTTGAAAATGAGGTGACAACTGATTCTTTCTTTGTCTGGCCTCTGCCTTCTCCTGTTGTGTTCTGGCTGTTATTCTGGGAGCTGGCACAGGCTCTGAGGGGCATCAGCAATGCAAAAACAACTCTGGGTTTGGCCACATCTGTGGTGCTGTTGAGGAGCCCGTTGGAATTTGGGTGATGGTGGGGAGGAAGGGCTGAAGATGGCTGGAGCAGGAGGCTGGGAATTCGTTGATTTTTTCTCCCTGTGGGGTCTCACATCAGTAGGATCCTTTTTGTTATTAATGACAGAAAAGTTACAGTGCAGAAAAGCACATTAAAACAACAAAGAGGAAATTACCTCAAGATGCATCAGGGGAGGTTCAGATTGGACATCAGGAGGAATTTCTTCACTGAAAAGATGGTTAAGCCCTGGAATGAGCTGCCCAGGGAGGTGGTGGAGTCCCCATCCCTGGAGATGTTCAAGGAATGACAGGACGTGGCCCTCTGGGCTGGGGGACAAGGCAGGGATTGGTCAAAAGTTGGACTTGATGGTCTTAGAGGTCTCTTCCAACCTAAATGTTTCTGTGATTCTATGAAAAGGTAAGTCAAGTCTATATGCTAAATTATATATATTATGCATACATATAAATTATATATATTCTATATATGTTAAATTGCAGGCCCTGAGACTTGGCAGGGCTGGCCAGGGAATGGCTGTTTGGGCTGCAGGGAGGGGAGCCTGAAAAGACCTGAGGTCTGACCCAGTGGCACAAACCATTTATTTCCTTGCTCAGCATCTGGGAGGTCATGGCCAAGTCCAGATTAACTTCCCCCAAAAATAGGAGCCAAATTGTCTTAACTGTGTTCCCTGCAAGGGGACTTGGTGCATGAATTGATTAAATATTTACACAAGCTTTCAGAGTCAAATACTGCATGTGAACTAAATTTCATCCTAAGTCATTAAATTTGTACTTTAAAGCTCATTTTTGAAGTCCCCTAGTGGGGACATTAAAAGTATGTTTGATGGAGTTGATATAGTTGTAGTTTTGTGCTAAGATCCCAAGTGATAGGAGGGGAACTCAGCCCAGGTGCTGGGGACACAGAAACAGGAAGATCTCAAACACAAAAGGGTCAAAGTTAAAGGTTTAAGAAGAAAAGCAGCATCTTTTTGAAAGGAATAAGGTGAGTTTGACTGCCAAATGTAATTTTGTTTTAAAAACTTCGGCTTTCTCACGGACCAGGAACCAGAATGATAGTTTCATAGCCTTTAAGATGCTTCAAATAAGGAAAAAAACCATCCCCCTCTCTCCCAGGTGCCCTCTGCAAATTGAATCCACAGTCCTGAAAACCCGGAGCTGATGCCAAGCATTTTAATCTTACCAAAAGTAAACAGTGAGCACCAATTTGCATAAAAATCGACTTGTAAAATTATTTCAGTGTTAACATTGTGACGCTGTAAGTGTATTGGGTGACTTTGGGGCAGCTCAATGCTTTTTAAGTGGATGCTGCTGCTGCTACAGCAGATTCCGGTCGTGTTTCTTTTCAGGTGTTTGTAGGAAATGATGTGGATTAAAAAGCTCTGCTTTAGGAAAAGCCCAAAGGAAAATGAAATGAAAAGAAGGAGCAGATTCTCCAAGGGCCACTGAGTCTGGAGGTCTTTTGGAAGCCCTCCTGGCAGGAGGATTTGAGCAGGGTGGGAGGTTTGGGAGCCTGGAGGATGCTCCACAGGTGAGCACGTGGTCCCAGGTGGGTGACGTTCGCTGGCACTGAGGGTCCCCCATGTTTGCTCAGACTTTTCTTCGTGCTGTTCTCCCTCAGCTCATTTTCTCCATGCTGTCTGAGAAAAGGAAAATGGGAGTAAACATTGTCTGTGAGGGCAGGGAGTGAATTAAGGAGGGAGAGTGGCCCTGGCAGCAGGAACGGCTGGAGCTCGACTGGCACTGGCCTGTGCTGTGTCACTCGTTGCAAACAGCTCCAAATTATCAAACCTTCATCCCTGTTCAGTTACTGGATGAGACATTTTGGGTTGTGGTGAAGAGAAGCTCACAGGAGATGCTTTAATGGCCGCTTCTGATCTTAAAACCAAATAGTCCCAGAATTGCTGCCCACGCCGGGAGAAACATCCCTGGCATTTACTGCATAAGGATGTGCTGAAGTCTGTCCCAGCACAGAGTCTGCATTTCCAGACCTTTGGAGATTACTTTTGTCTTCTTCCCTCTATTAAATATAGCTCAGCTCTGCTGCCTTTCCCACGAATAAAATGTGCTGGCTGTTCCTTTTAGGAATCATCAGTTTTTTAAGGCGCTGCTCAGCGGCGCATCTACCCGTGTTTGTGCTAGATGGGATCGCTGTTGTGTCACCCACAGTGTTCCCTCTGCACTGGGATTATTTTCTGGCTGGTTTATGCAGGAAGAAGCCTTCACTGCTTCACCACTTTGTAGGGCTTCTAAACCTAGGGCTAGTGGAAGGTGTCCCTGCTCATGGCAGGGGGTGGAATGAGATGAGCTTTAAGATCCCTTCCAACCCAAACCCTTCCATGATTCTCTTATCTGGAGCTGAGGAGTTTTGCCCGTGGCTGGAGCATGGAGTGAACAAGGTCAGGGAGAGGGACAAAGTCTCACCTGGTGGTTTCTCAAGCTAGAGGTGTTGTTTGATGGTGTGAAGGGCTGATTTTCATGGTTTCCTTTGAAGAATTTTGGCTGGGGATGCTGATGGGGTTGGGGGTTTAGCATGAGGTCCCTGCTATCAGCAGAGAAAGGGCAGGATAAGGGGAGCAGCTCCTCATCCCTGCTGTAGGAGGGATGCTCTGCTCATCTCCTCCCTAGGAGAGCCACCCCAGGGAGGAGGAATCACACATCTCCAGTGCCAAATGCCATCTAAGTCAAGGGAAGGAAAATCACACCTCTTTATTACACAGATTTATCTCGCTGTGGCGGGGCCCGACAACCACCACCAGATGCTCATCTTCTCAGTAGCTTTATTGGATTTTGGGACATCCTCGTAATTGCTGTGAGTGGGAGATGATTCCCCAGCATCTGGCATGTGTTAATACTGATTCAGAGCGCTTATCAATCCACTTAGGAGAGCATGTACGTGCTCTCTGTGCAGGCAGAGGCAGCCTGGAAATTCTAAAGCATCGTTTGATCCTATTTTTCTTCCTTTGAATTGCTGCTGAATGGCTGAGTCCTTGCCACCAGACCTGCTGCAGGGTGAGCAGTTGGAGGCAGGGAGACATCACCCAGATTTCATCCCAGTTTCTGACAATGGGTAGGAAAATGCTGCCCAATTTCCCCCAGCCTTCCCCTAGATTGTCTTGCAGGAGATTCTGGAATACTTTCCCAGCACAGGTTGCTCCTCAGCCCATGAAAATCCATTTAGCACAACAGAAGTCTTCTGATAAATTAAAGTTAATTCTGTTTTAATGTTTGGTTTAGGTCCAAGAGGTTTCCTGCTCTCCCTGAGGCTGGTGGCAGGTATCAGTGAGCACAGCTGCTTGGACACTGCCTGCAGGTCTGTGGGGGCAGAGGAATCTCTCAGCAGGTGGGTTTCCCTGCTCAGCTCAGAGTGAGGAAAAAGGAGGAACAAAACTAGCTCAAAGCAGATATTTCAATAATCGCTCCAAAGCTTCTGTTTTCATTCCAGGTAGGAATAAAAACACGGGGTTTAGGCATTTTTTAAAATTTTTCTGCTCTTCCTCTGAGCAGCCTGGCAGGGTTTGGTCAAACAAGAGTTCATGCTGCAACCTCCTGTTCTGCAGGCAGAGCTTTGGAGGAGGAGGAGGTTTTGGAGGGGCACAGTTTGAACGAGGGAATGAAACGCTTCCCTTCATCCCTCCTGCCTGAGGAATGCTGCTGGGTGTTGAATAGCACAGGAGGGCAGGGAAGAGGGATTCTCCAGGCTTGCAGGGCTCTGTCTAGACTTCCTAATGCAGCGGTGCCTTGAACTCCTGCCACGGCCTCTCGGCGCGTCCTATAAATGGAAGAGGAGGAGCTTCCCACTGCCAAAGCCTCAGTCATGTTAATGAGACCCCAGTTCCTGTCAGATTTGGCAGCCTATCCCTCTAAACCAGTGAACTTGCAGCAGGTGGTAGCAAAGCTCATTTCCTAAAACCACATCCCCCTGGAAAGCAGAACGTCCCACCTGACTTCCCTCGGCGAGGCGGCCGCGTCTCCCTCCGGGCCGGCAGGGGATTCCAGGTGTGGGGATGGATGTTCCTGCACAGGAAACCTGGACACCACCACTCCACAGAGGTGATATTTGGGTTGGCACATCACCCTTGTCAAGTCAGCTTAGAAAAGGTGGCACTCGCTGCCCGAAGCCCGTCCTGTTGGAGGTGGTGCTGGCGGTGTGAGGCTGCAGCCACCACAACTGATCTGCTATTTTTTGGGTGTTTCTGTTCTCTCTGGCTCCACCACAGCTCGTTTGGGTCACCGAGTTGGTTTTGGTTTAGGATGCATTTCCCTCTCCACCCTCTTTTCTCCCCTTTCTGGGATCAAGTTTCTTGCAGCTACTCTTGTCTCTCTTCAGTTTCCCACTGAAGGCTGAAACAGGGCTTGGTCATCTCTGTTTTTCGAAAACCCAGCCAAAGTAATGAGCATCTGCCAGGTGACAGAGGTTTTCCTAAGCCTGTGGTTTGAATAACTCACTGTTTGCAGCCTTGCTCCTCTCCCAGGCACATGCTGCCCACGAGGAGTGGGAAGGACAACTCTAACCACTGGATGCTGCCTCCTGTGAACCCAGAGCCTGGGATAATGGGAATGCACTGCTGGCCAGGCTCAAAACCTCCTCATTTCACTCTCTCTGGAGTTGTGGTGTGACCTTTCCCATGGCACCTGGAGTGGAGAAATGTCCTCCCTGCTCTTACCACCGGAAAAATGATGAAGGGGTTGAGGCAGAAAATGACCCAACATCTTCCAGGTGCCAGTGCTTTCCACCCTGACCTGCAGACACTTGGCACAGCCCTGCGCTGCAAGGCCAGAGAAGCACCCCTGCTCCTCTTAGCAGGAAATCAGAGCCTCAGGTGTATTTTAGAAGAGCCTGAAGTTTCCCAGAGCGTGTTGTGGTTCATGTGCTGGCAGTTTTGGGTGCCAGGGAGGACACTCCTTGGAAAGTGTCGTTTTCCAGAGGTGAAGTCCCAAGCCATGGGGGTCAGATCCTGCTTCTCTGTATGTATCAGTGGAGGCAGCTCAGATCTTTTGTCATTTTGGTGCACGTTCCTGCACTCCATCAAGAGAACACACCTGTGCAAAGCTCTTGGTGCAGCTGAACAGGCAGAAGTGGAATCAGTGAAATGCTGCCTAAACCCCAGTGGGAGGTTCATCCCCAGTGCGAATTTGGGCTTTGGATTAACAAGCTTTTCAGATCCTTTCAGACCTGCTGGAGCTGCTGGGTTTGTGGTGTTTTTGTCTCTTGGACTGACCCATCACACGTGGGTTGTGCGTCAGGGACTGGCATGAAAGGGCCCATAAGGAAATCTTGTTGCCCATAGGGATGTGCCAGCCCAGCCTGTTAGGTCTGTGATCCCAGGGGTGATGGAGGAGGTGCCCAGACTGAGCAGGAGGATGGTCAGAGAGGGCCTTGCATCTCGGATGAGCGCTCACTTCTTAATTTACCTGCAGGGAAATGGGCCCAGGGAGCTCCTGTGCTAAACTCCGTAACAAATGCTGAGAAAACCTGCAAAGTCCTGCTCCCATTTCCTGCTCTAAATCCCTCACAGCAGACCCTGACATCCAGGGCTGGGAGCCAAACCCTCTCAAGCCAGTGGAAAGATTCCCCTTGACTTTAATGGTCTTTGCATGAGTGCCTAATTCCTTCCTGTTCACAGGCTCTCTTGGACCCGGTTCTGGAAGCAACTGCAGCTCCCAAGTGCTGCAGCGAGCTGTAAGCCCTTCAAGGCAGCGCGAGGGCAGAGTTCCCCGTCCTCCCAGACAGCTGGAATGGGTTTTGTTTGACAAGGAGCCCAATGCATGTCCTTCCAGCCAGCGCCGTGGCTACAGCGTGAAGGAGCGTTCTGACAAACGCATTGGTGCAGACGGGGTTTGTGGTCAGCCCGCTGGGGCTGGAGCCAAGCTCTTCCCAGCAGGATGGGGAGGGCAGGGAGGTTGAAGCTCCGTGGCTTTGGCGTGCCAGCAGCTCTCAGAGCTGTGGTCCTGGGCCTTGCAGCTCCTAGGGGCTGTTTCAGCTGCCTTTGTGCCCGACTCCACAAAAAAACTGTGGCAAAACACCTAAAGAAACGCTTAACTTCAGAGATCTGGATGTGTTTCCACCGAATTCCACAGGGATTTGGCTGGGGAGGGGTCTTGGTGGGTCTGGCTGTGTGATGCCAGCAAGGAGCACGTGGGATTTCTGCCCAATACTTGGGATTATTGGCTGGCACCTCAAAGATCTACCTGCTCCAGTCTCATCACACAAGGAGCAACGGCAGCAAACAAGATTTTTGAGTCTTTATCAAGCCCAGAGACACCAAATCTGACTGCTGGAGGAGCAGTGACTTTCACAGGAGCTCTGCCTGAGCGTTTGAGAAGAGCAGAAAGTGTTTTCCAGCCTGGAAAGTTGCTCAGCTGGCTCTCGGGGGAGAGGAGGCCGATGGTGGTTCTTTCTTTCTTTATGCCCTAAAAACTTTCTGGATGGGGGTTTAAGTTGTTTTACTTGTTTTACTTTGCTGTTCTGACACTGGGTGGGTTTTGCTGGTTTTTTTTAAGTCAAGGACAGCTGGGTTGTCTGCACCCCCCACCCCTCCCATCGTGTGCAGCCTGAGCACGAATGTGATCCCAGCGTGGCCTCAGTGGCTTGGGCACAAATCCCCACTCCTGGAGCCACGTCCTGCCAGAGGAACCTCCACCTCACTTTTGCAGCTGTGCATTCCTGAGATGAAAAGGGCAGCTCGGGCCCGGGCTGGTCCTGTGGCAGAAAAACCAGACCTGGGCAATCCAATCCGTGGAAAAGTCTGGCAGCTGCAGGAGCCGTCTGGCTGCTGGAAAAACCTATAGAGACCTCCATCAGTGTCCCCTCCTGCCACCCTGATCTGGGGAGCTCCCCCCTTCTGCCTTCTGAGTGCTTACCTATGGGTCTCACCAGAAACATTCCTGCATGAAGACTCCCCATTCAGGGATGCAGGAATTACAGAGTGCTGGCCTGGCTCTTTCAGAGGGATTATTTGCTTTTTAAAATCCCTGCCTGCAGCCCAGGCTGATCGTTCTGTTGCAGGGGAAAATAGGCAGCAGCCTGAGACATGGATGAAGTAATGAGTTCATCTCTCTGCAGTCTAGCCAGGTACTCATTTTTTTTCTCCCAGAACTTAATTAAAATGCATACATCTTTCCTCACATTTTTATGAAGCTCAATGGCAAATAATGGCCACTCTTTAATTGCACCAACATTAACTTGTTTTCGTGGCTGCAAAGGATGGATCCAAGGGCAGTGCCCTTCCTTCCCCTGCATTTGATTACTCTGGGATGTGCTACCTCCAACAAGCAGCCAGGAGCCTGGGTTTTATATCTGGGCCAGCACTCCCATGGACTGGGCTCTGCTGGGGAAAGGAGGAGACCTGTCCACTGGAAAATACATGCATTATTCTGGGATGGCTGCTAAATCCTTACCTGGCTCATGCTCTCCCTGTTCTGTTTTGCTGGCATTGGCACTGAATCCATGGGTTTTATCCTGTCTGGGGTCTGGCCACAGTTTGCTTCCCTCTCAGAGCCCTTTCCTGCCTGGACCCCTCCTGGTGTCCCCTGGGCTCCCTGGAGAAAAAGAAAATAAAAATCCAGGCAAGTTTGATTGAATAATGAGTTTACTTACTTTACCCAGCCACAAAACTGGGCATATTTACCCAGAGCAAGATGAAACAGGGGCCCTCCTGGTGCAACAAAATCATCTGTCCTACAAAGGAAACCACCAGCTCCATTGTGGGAAGGGTGTAAAGCTGTTGATGGAAACGAGCATTCCATGATCCTATGGCCTTCCACTCCTCTGTGATTTTGGTTACTCCAGGCTATGATCAGCACAGCCAGACCAGTCCTCATCCCAGTCCTGCTGGCTACTGGCCCCAGTAGTTTCTGGTGAGCGTGGCTGGCTGACGTGCCTGATGGCAGGTTTCACAGGGGGCTGATGCAGTCCCAGAAATGTCTTTGTGCTCCTTTGTAATATCCATCCGGCTTTGGTTGCATCCTGCAGGGGTGTTGGTTATGAAACGGCTGGTTTTTGCTGTGACATTTTAAAAATTCAAGCCCTTTTTAATATGGAACTGGTTTGTGGTGGCATGAATATTGCAGTGCTGTGTTGTGCTCGAAACGACGCTGCTCAGAAGCGCCGAAGCTCGGGGACGGCTTTTTAACATTCCCTCATCCAAACCTGACCTGGTCCCATGATATCAAAAAACCTAACCTGAAATACTAAAGCTGCTCAAATTGCACTTCATGCATGGGAAATGAGCACATTTGGAGATGTTGCCAGGGTGGAGGCACCAGGAGAGAGGGTTGTGGACTGGGAGAGAACGTGCAGGTCCCACACGTCTCCACCGGTGGGTGGTTTGGGTCTCGTCCAAGGAGAGGAGGCTGGAAGGAAGGATGTGGCTCTGCTTGGGTGCTTTGTGGCCTGACCATCTGCAAGGAGAAGGAATAGGCACCATCCCTCCCATCCACCCCCCAGTTTAGTGCTTGCCTGGAAAAGAAGGCAGCTGCAGGTGCTGTCGGTGTCAGAAGCGGCACGTGGATGACAAATGGTTCGTCTCCTGGGCTTTCCTTTGAGCCTCAGAGAGTCGTGGCTGGAGTGATGGCAGCAACAGAAGAGGTGGCTGCAGGACCAGAGGGCTCAGAGGGCTTAGCCTGGCTGCCTTTTCCAGGAGGACTTAATCAGCTGCAACACGTGAGGGCTGCAGGGCACGCTGATGAGCGGGAGCATACGGAGGGGGAAGGCTGGGTAGTCAAAAGAGCAGTGGTGGTGGCACAGAAGTCCTTCTGGCAGCGTGATTTATTAAGCTGTGATGGTGTCTCTCACATTCAGTGGCAGATGCCTCATCCTGCATGACATTTAACGCAGGCTGAGCGAGGTTTCACTGTGGGAAACCGTTCTGTGTCTGCGAGGGGGGACGCTGGGCGGGCTGGTTTGTGACTGCCACGCTCGCAGCCGGGAAGGGAATTTTCTAAATCACATTTTTATTAGGTGTCTAATTGACTCATCATCCCTGCCACCACCCCCCCCCTCCCATCATGCACAAACATTTGCTCTGCCCTGAAATGTGAGATGAGCAAGAAATGCTTTCTGAATATAGCTGGGGGGAGAGAGAGAGAGAGGACTGAGCAGGGTGAGGAAGGAGCAAATTCGTGCCATTTTTAAAAACGAGATCGTAAAAGACTGTAAAAAAAAAAAAAAAAAAAAGCCCATATAAAAAATAGCAACAACAACAGAAAGAGGTTGTGGTTTCTCAAGCCAGTTTTCATTTCTGGAAGTTGATGACGCCCTGGATTACTGGTGTTTTTTTAGACCTTTTCCAATTTATTTATTTTTTTTTTTTTTTTAAGGATGGTTTGTCTGTAGTGTGGGTATGTGTGGGTAGAGAACTGGGAAATATGCAGAGGGAAAGAAAAAAGCTAAAAATGGGCAGGAACAGACTGGCTGCATATGCTTTTTTCCCCCCATATATATAAAAAAAAAAAATTAAGGAAGATCTTCAAGGTGTTAAAGATTTGAGGTTTGTGGGGATGGAGCACAGGCAAAGGAAGGTGATCCTGAAGACCACATCTAACCCAGGACAATTTTGTGCTTCATTAAGCACCCTGCCCCCCTTGACTGCAGGAGGACTGTGTCTCAGTTTGCAAAATAATCATCCAAACTTCTGATTTACGTCCCTTGGAAGCTGCCCTGCTCTGCAGGGAGGAGGAGCGGGGTAGCCAGGCCGTCCCAGGGAGCTGGGTGGTGTGGTGGTCTTGCAGGTCTTGTATCGGTGCCACCAGGAAATTGGGTTCTTTCTGCTGTCCAGTTTGGTGTCACATCTCATTTTTGGCATTTTTGCTTGGAAAACAGCCTTGTTCTTTAGAAACACGTCTCTTTTCTTTCTTAATTTTGTGTTTCCTCGAGCTGAGCCCCGCTGGTCTCCACAGGACGCTGGTTTGCTGCTTTGCAGGAACTCCAAAAAAACTGGGGAGTTGGCTCAGCTGGTCCCTGAGTGGGACAGAGGGAAGGTGGGGAACTGAGGGCCAAGGTCTCCTCCCTTGGATGTGTAACAGCCAGAGCATGTCCTGGCTCTTCTGCTGCCTTCCTGATGGTTTGTCTGGATTTTCACTGCTTGCACTAGAAGAAGGGTCTGATCTGTGGTTTGAACATCGAGAGGGAAATTAGAGGAAAAAAAGAGTCGTTGCGTCATTGTCTGAAGGTGAAATAGCATTTCCCACTCTGCCGGGGTGGGGGGGGTGATGGCTCCTGGGAGCACCCATGGCTGTGTGCTGGTTGGGGTTTGGCTCCACCTTTGGAAAAGGTGTTGGGGGCTGTTGTGCCAGGTGGAAAACACCCATTAAATTTTCACTCCAAGCTCTTCTCCACCCTCAAGCTCCATAGACCTGCCAAAATCACTTTTTTTTATTATCATTATGTTTTCCCCCCTCTTACCAAAGCAGAGACTGACATTCCCAGCTTGTGTATCCAGCTGGTTCATTCTTTGCCCATTGCTCCTTTCCAAGAAAATAAGGTTTTATGTGAAAAGTTCAGGGTAATTCTCTTCTGTTGTTTTTCTCAGCTGGAAGCTTCCCTTTAAAACATTAATATCCACATTACTTTTTCCCTCTCAGCAGGTTAATTAATACTTGATTCATCACCTCAAAAGCTAATGGGTATTTATCCAGATCGTGAAGGAAATTAATGCCTGCTATAAATAACTGTGCTCACTGACAACCCATCTTTATTTATGCTCCTTCTTTCTCAGGAAACAAACTCTGCTCGGCTCTAGAGGAGTTAATCCTGACCTATTCCCAGGGTTGGACTGGGCTGGCTCAGTGTTTTCCTACTCGAGCTTTACTTTGTAAACATGGTGCTTTTTTTATGGGGAAAAAACGTCAGCTTTTGTGGAGAGAGACCCAGACAGCTCAGCAGAATCACTCCAGCCTGGGTCAGCAAAGGCCAGTGGAGACTGGGGGTGTTTTTGTGGGCTGGGAGGGCTCTGGTTTTCTGTGAAATATTATTTAGTTTTGGCTGTTGGAGAGCCCTTTCCAAGTTCTCATCTGCTTCAAATAAATGGTGTTTGGTGCCTTTGTCTCCAGCTCCCCAGCTATTGTCATCTATGACCTTAATTAGGAACATGCTAGAAATCATGTCTAGTTTGTCACTCACAGGTGCACAATTAAAAAGTCATTTTTTTTACTTTTACTGTTAACTCCCATGTTCCTCCTGGGTGCTGCTCTGCTTCTGGGAAGCTGGATTGGCACAGAGGTGGCATGAGGGGTGAAGTGGGTGCTGGAGGGCACCCAAAGCATGACCTGGTGTGATGTGGTGCCTTTTTTTAAACATCCATGCTGCTCTAGAGGATGAGCTTACTTTCTTTTTTTCCTTTTTTTTTTTTTTTTTTTTTTTTTTTTTTTTTTTTTTTTTTTTTTTTTTTTTTTTTTTTCAGGGACATCATTGGCTCATCAATTTTTAATTGCTGAGCTCGGCAGAGCACTGGCTGAATTAGAAACAGAACAACTGATTTTAATGAGCGTAAGATTAATGCAGATGAACTTGGCTGGAACTGCGATCCAGCTGAGGAGAGACGATTGTCTCACTTCACCTGCCAGCTCCCTCCTCGGTGGGCTGTTCTGTCCCCAGCATTAGTGGAGCAGAGCAGATTCTCATCACAGGTCTTCACCTGCAGGAGAGACGCTCATTAACCAGCCTGATTCACTCAGGATATTTTGCACATTAAGCCTGGGCAGCTGCCCTGGACCCTCCACAGTCCTGCAAGGTGGTGAGGGATGAGGAGGGTGAGGATGGATGGGAACTGGTGAAGGAAAACCCCCCTTGACTCTGGTGCCCACTGGATGGGAAGGAGAAGACTTTTGGCTGCTGCCTGAGGCCACCACAGCTCCAAGAAAACTCATGATCTACCCCTGTTGCCTATCCCTTGGTGGAGAGCTGTTGTTTTATTTATAGGTCATATAAACAATAAAAATATGATATGAGAGAGCCCAGAACACCCCTCACTGGGCAGAGCTCTCTCCCTGCCCCACGCAACCCCTGAGCTCAATGACTTGCTCTCCTATGCACCTGAAATTACATATTTGCATAGTGGGTGGTTTTATTATCAAGGAAAGATGGGGGAGGCGGAGCTGAACTAATTTTATTTGATTCTGTGGGCAACTGGCAGTTTTATATCTCTGTTTTATTTTTTTTTTTTATGTGCTTTAATCAGGTGGCATCAGAATTGGGAACATCCATCCCAGAGCCCAGCGGTTCCTTCTGGGGCTTTTGGAGACCTAATTCCCAAAGAGCAGCTTTCCTTCTGTGTTCACAGCTCCTGCCACTGGGCCAAGAAACCCAGAGATGACCAGTGCTGCTTTTTCACATTTTTCAGCTTGTTAACAACCGTTGTTCCCTCTGCATCTGTCAGCCCAGGAGAGAACCACAGTGCCTTAGCTCCGTGTCGCCAGGGAGAGCTTAAATACCATCATTAAAAAATTCCAGCCTTGCAGCATCTCCTCAGACACGCAGGAAGAAACCTTTGCAATTAGATTCCCCGTGTACTGGCAGGAGGGCAGAAGTTCTTTCCTTTTTCCCCCTTTTTGTGATGAGGATGTTCTGTGATTTTTTGGGCAGCTGGGAAAGAGAAAAAAAAAAAAAAAAGGCTGTTTGATTTTCCTCATTATGTTAAGCCTGGTTTTACTTTCTGATTGCCAAAGCATGATAAATGGAACAGAGATTACCTAGAGATTTTCAAAGATTTGCTTTCAATTTGATTTTTCCAGAGCCTCATTAAGCCTGCAGGTTTTATCTACACTTTGTTCTTCCAGGGGAGTGACACGACCATATATTAATAGCCATATTTTTTATTCGTTGAAATTAAAACCAGATAGAGGCTTCTCATGCTTTGCTTTCAAATCCTATTTTTAAAAATATTGATCATGTGCATGTTGTTTTCCTTTCCCTCTGACACTGCTGGCTCTGTAAAGGACGTTCACCAGGGAAATGCTTTCAGTCCTGAATCTCTGAGCATTACTGGGTGCAGTTCTGTGGATTAAGGAACATATTTTGGAAGGTATAATGTATAGATCAAAGAAAAATGTGGCTTTCAACAGAGAGGCAGACAAGAAAAATAAGATTTTTAAAGCAGGAGCTCTACAGTTAGGGGGTATAGAGGAGCTTAGAGAAGATAAGATAATCTATGATGAGCCCATGTGCTTCTTTCAGGAGAAGAATGGCACTGGAAGAGCTTGTCCTTGGTGATTTTAGGAGAAACAGCCAAAAAAATCTCTGCTCATGTGGCCGCCACTGCCCTGGTGCTCCCTCACCCTCTGGCATCGAGCTGTTCATCTCCACAGCCCTGCCAGAGCCCCATCCTGCAAGGGAAAGGGCATTTCCCAGGATTCTTCCCCTTGGATAGGCACACGTGGTTTTTCTCCTCTTGTTTACAAGGGAATGTTTTCTTTTTTAAAAACAGGGATTGTTTTTGTAGCAGCTTCGTAAAGCAAACATTTCCCCAGCACTCCGTGTCTCAGATGACGTTATGGTTACTGGAACGCCAGGGGGAATATCCAGAATGTATTTCTTGGTGGAGCCCGGGGATTTTGTGCTGCCTGACTCCAGATGTGACTCCAGTGGGTCCTTCTGGCTGAGCCAGCTGGACGTGGCCGGTGTTGGGGCTCAGCTGGAGAAGGGTTTGTGTTCATGTGCCCGAGGCCAGCCCTCACCACCCTGCAGGAGGGGAACATCCCCTCTTCTTGCACTGGCTCAGCTCAGGCTGAGACTCAGGGCAGGATGAAGCTGCCTTTACTGGTTCCAGTCTGGCAGGAGCTGGACTTGTGATGCTGGTTCTGATTCTACCCAGTTGTTGCCTCTGCTCCCCTTCCAACAACTTTGCACTCTCTACCTGCACTGCTGGGAGAGGCTGGAGAGAGTTTTCCCTCTGGAACACCCTCTCACTATCTCTGCTAGATACAGGATGCCAGATTTGATTAAAATGCTCTGATCTGTTCTGACAAATCCCCTGTTCCTAAGTAGATAATAACCAGAAAATCTCCCTAAATAAATCCCGGGCTCGGATCTGTGCCCACACTTGTTATTCTTTTCGTATCAATTAAATGCTCTCTCTTGCCCTGAACTGGGAGCATCCTCAGCCCCTCGAAGGAGAAAGGAGGCATGGGTTTATGGCTGCTGAAGGACCAGGTGGAGTGTTAAGTCTGTAAAAAATGAGGGTCTAATTTGGTAGCATTGAGGCACAAGGAACCAGAAACACCTTGGCTGAGCAGGGATTAAAGGTTACAGATAGCTATAATCCCAAACTGCAGAGAAAAGTGCTGGGATACCTTTCCATCCTACAGAATCATGGAATGGTTTGGGCTGGAAGGCATCTTAAAGGTCATCCAGTTCCAACCACTTGGCGTGGTCATGCCAGTTCAGTGAAGGTGGCACCTGGAGGAGAGAGAGGAATATACTGGAATAACCCCTGTTTACTTTTCCTCTCTCTTTCTTCAGTATCACTGACGTAACTTGATCCTGAGATGTTCCTTTGGCAAAGGGGAGTCCTGGGAACCATCTGCCCCTAGAGCTGGACCAGGTCTTTGCACTTACTGAACAAACGGAGTTTCACCGTGAGAGAAGTGACACCCCTGCCGGGGGTGGCTGCTGCACTCCTGGGGCCACCAGCCACGTCCACATCACCCGTGATCCAGCTTTTCGACCCTCTCCTTCCATCCGTGAATGCTCAGCGTGGATCCAAAGCCCTTGGACGGCAGTGCTGAGCTACAGAACAAGGGTTCGACTTGTAAAATTTGAGCAAAAAAACCACCAGGAAACCCCCAGATGGAGATGCAAACCTGTGAGGAGGCCGGTTTTGGGGAAGGGATGCAGGGATGCTCTGGCGTGCACCGCCCGGTGTCACCAGGAGGTGGCACAGCTCGAGCGGGGATGTCGCGCCGGGTCCCGCATCCCGGGCTGGACTCGCATCATCCCGGCACCCCCCAAAAGCGAGAGACGTGATTCATCGGTTCCAGGAAAGAGGGGAAAAGCCTCGCGTCTTCTTTCTCGGAAAGCCCTTGTGCAAAAGCCTCCCCGCGTGGAACACCAACGCACCAAAAAACAAAATAAAAATAAAAAAATAAATAAAAAAATAATAATAAAAAAAGGACAAACTCCGAGTTTGATTTCGAGAAAATGAGCCCTGCTTTGAGAGCAAGCAGCTGTCGGGACACCCACTGCCTGTGTCCCCGTGGCCTTTCTGCACTGACTCCTCTTTCCCCCCTCCAGTGCCTTCATTCCCTGCTCCAAATCCCAGCAGTCTGTTCCTTAAGGAAACTCTTGTAGCATATTGACAGCCAGCAGCTTGTAGAGGTTTCTCCTGCAAAAAGCAGATCCAGCAGCAGCACAAAACCAGGAGGGCTCCGTGGAGCAGAGAGGACAAGGTGTCTCGTGGCCTCAGAGGTCTCCATCTCTGGATTCCCAGGTGGGATCAAAAGCATTTCCCCCACAGGTCATGTTTAACCCTTGTGGGGGTCTGTGGGCACTTGAGTCTGAGGTGAGACACCTGGAAATGGCAAATCAGCATTTTTTTCTCAGCAATGGCAATTTTCCCTTCCTAGAAAGGGCAGAACAGAGGCTGCAGAAGGAAGAGATCAGCCATCAACAACTGGACTGGATGATCCTGGAGGCCTTTACCAACCTTAAAGGTTCTATGATTGCAGAGCAGAAGTGTTTGTTTTGAATGGAGCACTGACCTGCAGCCCTTCTGCTGGAAACCTTGCACTTCAGGAAAATTATGGTCTGTATTTCACTTGAACAGACGATTTTGAAGTGCTATTGTTGGTAAAGCAGAATCCCAGAATGGTTTGGGCTGGAAAGGGTGTTAAAGATCATCTTGTTCCAACCCCTGCCATGGGGGTTGGAACACCTTCCACCCTGGCCTTGGCCACTTAGCCCACATCCAGCTTGTAACAAAAGAAAAAAAGTGATTTCTTCCCAATAAAGAGTTCCTTCTCTCCCAGTTTTTCCTTCTTGGGTTTACATGCCCAAAGTTTAATGAGATAGTTCCCAGTGAGTTAACGAGGCCCACAGAGAGCAGCGACCCAGCACCTCCTTTGGCTGCTTTTTTGGGGTCCTTTGGGAGGACAGAACAAGTGATCACTGCCCCTTCCCTGCCTTTCTCTTGCACGAGTTTCTCCAGGTGCTTTTGAAATCCAGCTCAACTTTTAGCTTTCCATCTCAGGCTGGAGGGGTTGGTGCAGGACATCCCTGTGAGGGTGTCCAGGGGGGACAAGGAGCTGCTGCTCTCCAACCCTCCCACTCAGACTCCCCCATCTGTTTTCCCTGTAGCCGCTGCAGCATCTTCCAGGAAAGCGCCAGGACAGGGATAGATGTTCTGCAAACACAGGAAATCAGATGTAGGAGATGTTGTGCAATAATTTACTCACCAGAGCCCGTTTTTTCCTCCTCAGTCCCTCGCGGGAGTCAATCACAGATCCCCCTGTGAAATGTAGGCCTGTGACGTGAGGTTGGCAGGAGGCTTCTGTCCTGTCTTCAGAGGGAAACAAACAGCAGTTTCAAGGCCAGTTATCTTTCAAATTACAGCAAAAAAAGCCAAAACAACAACAACAACAACAACAAAACAAACCCACAAACCAAAACAAAACCCACAACAAAAAAATCCCTTCTTACTTCTTTTTGTTGTTCTTTCTGAATTCCTGCTTAGCATCCTGAGAACCCTTCAGAGGATTTTGCATGTAGAACATGAAATGAATTTCTCACAATGAGGCCAAAGAAAACTGAGGTCTGTGGGTGGAGGAAGCTGCAGCCCATGCCAGCAGCCAGTGCCAGCAAGGAGGTGTCCTGAGCTGCCTAAGGTGAGGATTAGCACTGCCTCAGATCCTCCCCTCGTCCTGTGGCACTTGCTTTAATTAATTAATTAATTAATTAATTAATTAATGTTTCCTGGGATTTGGAACATAAGGAGTATTTCCTGTAGCCCGGTGCAGACTCTGCTTCTTAGTTCATCTGTGGCCACAGTACTGAAATAGCTGAAGAAAACTGACCATTTACAGCTCAGTCCTGACAGCACCAACCCCCCCCTTCCCACTAGAGTCTGGGGCAGGTGGTGGTGGGCAAAAAGAGCTTCCTTCACGTGCCTGGATGAGAAGGAAGATGCCTTGGGTCATCTTGGTGGGTGTTGTGGCTGGAGGAGCTGATGGCTGGCTGATGGATGGCTTTGGGGCACAGAAGAAGACAGGAAAAGATAAAACAGAAAGATAGACAGATAGACAGACAGATAGATAGATAGATAGATAGACAGATAGATAGATAGATAGAATGAAAGAAGTTGCCCAAAGCAAGGGCCAAGCTCCAAGAGCTGACTATTTCCTATAGCTGCATCCATTTACCTGTCCATAAAACATCATCTGATGTCTGTGCCAGGATGAAGATGCACAGGAACAAACCAAACACCTCACTTTTGCCTAGAACACGAGTTCACGAACTTCTGTTATCATTCAGGCCTGCTCTAATTGAAACATCATGTCTTACACAATCATCTCCTTCTCTGTCCCCTTCTTTCACTCTTTTAGAAACCATTTCCTGCTTTTCCCAGCTGGACACGCTATCCCTCTTCCTGCTTTGAAGCAAATGTTTTGTTGGGTTTGGCTGCTGTCACAGCCACACATCGTCTTCTGCCTGATATTTTATCCATCTGCTGCTAAGGAGAATATTTTTTAGCTGGAAGTCTCAAAAGGGTTCTGAGGGGCTGAGTCGAATCAGGGAAGTACCAGTGCAAGACAAAAAAAAAATCTCCTCTCTGAGCTTTCCCATGCACAGTCATTCAGGCTGAAACACCATAAAAATTAAATGCTGGGAGATGCTTGTCACAACATCCTGGTACTCCAGTGGCTGTGCTGGGTCCCATCTGAGGAGCTGATACACCCTGCTCACCCCTCTACTCGTGGGGATGGGATCCAACTCTGATTTCCTCTCAAGTGAATGGAAAAAGAGAGTTGGATTCCTGTGCTGTGGAGGTTGCCAGCATCTGCCTTGCCTCATTTCTTCTGCTTGAAGAACATCTGGCTCTGCTCTGGGACAGCCATGCATGGCTAGTGGAGCTGTGTGCACTGTGATGAAGCCTCTTGAAGCCTGGCTGGGGACACTCATTGCCATCCTGGCAGGGGACACTCCATATTCATGGTGCCTTTCCTTCCAGAACACACACAAATAACCTTCTCTTTGATGCTGGTCCTGACTCCTGGGTTGCTCTGAAAAAAAAGGGATGTTTTTTTTTGTCCAGCCAAGCTCCAAGATCCGGAGGTGCCTGCCCAGAGGAGTCACGAGTGGCTGTGGCACTGCTGCTGGGAAGGGGGTACAGGAGGGGCTGTGAGGAGCTGCACAAGGCAGGGGGATGTTTCCTGCACCCCACAAGGTGTCTGCAGGCAGGACACCATCTCACAGCCCTGCTCTGGGCTGGACACCAGCCCTTTGCTTGGCATCTCTCAGCTTTGCTCTCCCCCCACCCTGCAGAAGTTTGTCTCACAGGAGCTGTGTCACCCCTTCTTGTGAAGTTCCTTGGAATTCTCAGAAATGCCACTTTTTGCTGGCTTTGCTTGCTTGCACTCAAGGGGAGTTGCTTAATTAGCTTTTGAACTAGACAATGCCCATCTCTGTCACAGCTCTGACTGTGTGGACTGTCCCTCAAATGCCCCTTAGCTCCCCAAATCTTGGGGTGACAAGCCTGTCCCCAGGCTCCTAAACCTTGAGCACACACGTGCCTTGCTCCCCTGGTCCCCAGCACTCAAAACTTACCAT
>NW_020955479.1:892882-896573 GCF_003031625.1 Empidonax traillii
AAAAAAAAAAAAAAAAAAAAAAAAAAAAAAAAAAAAAAAAAAAAAAAAGGAAAAAAAAAAAAAAAGAAGGACAAACTCCGAGTTTGATTTCGAGAAAATGAGCCCTGCTTTGAGAGCAAGCAGCTGTCGGGACGCCCACTGCCTGTGTCCCCGTGGCCTTTCTGCACTGACTCCTATTTCCCCCCTCCAGTGCCTTCATTCCCTGCTCCAAAACTAAGGAAACTCTTGTAGCATATTGACAGCCAGCAGCTCGCAGAGGTTTCTCCTGCAAAAAGCAGATCCAGCAGCAGCACAAACCCAGGAGGGCTCCGTGGAGCAGAGAGGACAAGGTGTCTCGTGGCCTCAGAGGTCTCCATCTCTGGATTCCCAGGTGAGATCAAAAGCGTTTCCCCCACAGGTCATGTTTAACCCTTGTGGGGGTCTGTGGGCACTTGAGTTTGAGGTGAGACACCTGGAAATGGCAAATCAGCATTTTTTTCTCAGCAATGGCAATTTTCCCTTCCTAGAAAGGGCAGAAACGAGGCTGCAGAAGGAAGAGATCAGCCATCAACAACTGGACTGGATGATCCTGGAGGCCTTTTCCAACCTTAATGGTTCTATGACTGCAGAGCAGAAGTGTTTGTTTTGAATGGAGCACTGACCTGCAGCCCTTCTGCTGGAAACCTTGCACTTCAAGAAAATTATGGTCTGTATTTCACTTGAACAGACGATTTTGAAGTGCTATTGTTGGTAAAGCAGAATCCCAGAATGGTTTGGGCTGGAAAGGGTGTTAAAGATCATCTTGTTCCAACCCCTGCCATGAGCAGGGACGCCTTCCACCCTGGCCTTGGCCACTTAGCCCACATCCAGCTTGTAACAAAAGAAAAAAAAGTGATTTCTTCCCAATAAAGAGCTCCTTCTCTCCCAGTTTTTCCTTCTTGGGTTTACATGCCCAAAGTTTAACAAGATAGTTCCCAGTGAGTTAACGAGGCCCACAGAGAGCAGCGACCCAGCACCTCCTTTGGCTGCTTTTTTGGGGTCCTTTGGGAGGACAGAACAAGTGATCACTGCCCCTTCCCTGCCTTTCTCTTGCACGAGTTTCTCCAGGTGCTTTTGAAATCCAGCTCAACTTTTAGCTTTCCATCTCAGGCTGGAGGGGTTGGTGCAGGACACCCCTGTGAGGGTGTCCAGGGGGGACAAGGAGCTGCTGCTCTCCAACCCTCCCACTCAGACTCCCCCATCTGTTTTCCCTGTAGCCGCTGCAGCATCTTCCAGGAAAGCGCCAGGACAGGGATAGATGTTCTGCAAACACAGGAAATCAGATGTAGGAGATGTTGTGCAATAATTTACTCACCAGAGCCCGTTTTTCCTCCTCAGTCCCTCGCGGGAGTCAATCACAGATCCCCCTGTGAAATGTAGGCCTGTGACGTGAGGTTGGCAGGAGGCTTCTGTCCTGTCTTCAGAGGGAAACAAACAGCAGTTTCAAGGCCAGTTATCTTTCAAATTACAGCAAAAAAAGCAAAAAAAACCCAACAACAACAACAAAAAAACCCAAACCCACAAACCAAAACAAAACCCACAACAAAAAAATCCCTTCTTACTTCTTTTTGTTGTTCTTTCTGAATTCCTGCTTAGCATCCTGAGAACCCTTCAGAGGATTTTGCATGTAGAACATGAAATGAATTTCTCACAATGAGGCCAAAGAAAACTGAGGTCTGTGGGTGGAGGAAGCTGCAGCCCATGCCAGCAGCCAGTGCCAGCAAGGAGGTGTCCTGAGCTGCCTAAGGTGAGGATTAGCACTGCCTCAGATCCTCCCCTCATCCTGTGGCACTTGCTTTAATTAATGAATTAATTAATTAATTTATGTTTCCTGGGATTTGGAACATAAGGAGTATTTCCTGTAGCCCAGTGCAGACTCTGCCTCTTAGTTCATCTGTGGCCACAGTACTGAAATAGCTGAAGAAAACTGACCATTTACAGCTCAGTCCTGACAGCACCAACCCCCCCTTCCCACTGGAGTCTGGGGCAGGTGGTGGTGGGCAAAAAGAGCTTCCTTCACGTGCCTGGATGAGAAGGAAGATGCCTTGGGTCATGTTGGTGGATGTTGTGGCTGGAGGAGCTGATGGCTGGCTGATGGATGGCTTTGGGGCACAGAAGACAGAAAAAGATAAAACAGAAAGATAGACAGATAGACAGACAGATAGACAGATAGATAGACAGACAGATAGATAGATAGATAGAATGAAAGAAGTTGCCCAAAGCAAGGGCCAAGCTCCAAGAGCTGACTATTTCCTATAGCTGCATCCATTTACCTGTCCATAAAACATCATCTGATGTCTGTGCCAGGATGAAGATGCAGAGGAACAAACCAAACACCTCACTTTTGCCTAGAACACGAGTTCACGAACTTCTGTTATCATTCAGGCCTGCTCTAATTGAAACATCATGTCTTACACAATCATCTCCTTCTCTGTCCCCTTCTTTCACTCTTTTAGAAACCATTTCCTGCTTTTCCCAGCTGGACACGCTATCCCTCTTCCTGCTTTGAAGCAAATGTTTTGTTGGGTTTGGCTGCTGTCACAGCCACACATCGTCTTCTGCCTGATGTTTTATCCATCTGCTGCTAAGGAGAATATTTTTTAGCTGAAAGTCTCAAAAGGGTTCTGAGGGGCTGAGTCGAATCAGGGAAGTACCAGTGCAAGACAAAAAAAAAAATCTCCTCTCTGAGCTTTCCCATGCACAGTCATTCAGGCTGAAACACCATAAAAATTAAATGCTGGGAGATGTTTGTCACAACATCCTGGTACTCCAGGGGCTGTGCTGGGTCCCATCTGAGGAGCTGATACACCCTGCTCACCCCTCCACTCGTGGGGATGGGATCCAACTCTGATTTCCTCTCAAGTGAATGGAAAAAGAGAGTTGGATTCCTGTGCTGTGGAGGTTGCCAGCATCTGCCTTGCCTCATTTCTTCTGCTTGAAGAACATCTGGCACTGCTCTGGGACAGCCACGCATGGCTAGTGGAGCTGTGTGCACTGTGATGAAGCCTCTTGAAGCCTGGCTGGAGATACTCATTGCCATCCTGGCAGGGGACACTCCATATTCATGGTGCCTTTCCTTCCAGAACACACACAAATAACTTTCTCTTTGATGCTGGTCCTGACTCCTGGGTTGCTCTGAAAAAAAAGGGATGTTTTTTTTTTGTCCAGCCAAGCTCCAAGATCCGGAGGTGCCTGCCCAGAGGAGTCACGAGTGGCCGTGGCACTGCTGCTGGGAAGGGGGTACAGGAGGGGCTGTGAGGAGCTGCCCAGGGCAGGGGGATGTTTCCTGCACCCCACAAGGTGTCTGCAGGCAGGACACCATCTCACAGCCCTGCTCTGGGCTGGACACCAGCCCTTTGCTTGGCATCTCTCAGCTTTGCTCTCCCCCCACCCTGCAGAAGTTTGTCTCACAGGAGCTGTGTCACCCCTTCTTGTGAAGTTCCTTGGAATTCTCAGAAATGCCACTTTTTGCTGGCTTTGCTTACTTGCACTCAAGGGGAGTTGCTTAATTAGCTTTTGAACTAGACAATGCCCATCTCTGTCACAGCTCTGACTGTGTGGACTGTCCCTCAAATGCCCCTTAGCTCCCCAAATCTTGGGGTGACAAGCCTGTCCCCAGGCTCCTAAACCTTGAGCACACACGTGCCTTGCTCCCCTGGTCCCCAGCACTCAA
>NW_020955479.1:896744-946817 GCF_003031625.1 Empidonax traillii
CTTCTTGTGAAGTTCCTTGGAATTCTCAGAAATGCCACTTTTTGCTGGCTTTGCTTACTTGCACTCAAGGGGAGTTGCTTAATTAGCTTTTGAACTAGACAATGCCCATCTCTGTCACAGCTCTGACTGTGTGGACTGTCCCTCAAATGCCCCTTAGCTCCCCAAATCTTGGGGTGACAAGCCTGTCCCCAGGCTCCTAAACCTTGAGCACACACGTGCCTTGCTCCCCTGGTCCCCAGCACTCAAAACTTACCATCTGGCCTTGTTTTTCTCAGTAACCTGTAAGGTCTGGGCTGCTCCTTGCTGTCGGGACGCCTGTTTGGGATGTGATGCTTGTGGATCAGAGCTGGAGGCAGCTGGTGAATGGCCCTTTGTGTGCTTGGTGGCTTTGCTGCATAAAGGGGGCATTATTAGATCTAATAAATAAGAACTTTCCTGTTGATAAGATTAAGTCGTTGCCTGAGTTACTGTGGGGAGCGTGTGGCATCTGCAGCAGGAGCTGCCTCACCCACTGCATGCTGGATGATGGACCCACCCTCTGGCACGGCCAGAGGCAAAGGGCACGGGGGGCTCGTGCTGTGCTGCAAAACAAGGGGAACAACCAGGCTGTCAGGGCAGTCCTGGGGCTGGTTTTGTGCTGGAGGTGATGCTGTCACAGCCCCTGCAATCCCGGAGCAGGTAGAGCGACTGCAGCTGCTGGGGATGGTTTTCCTCCTGCAGCCCTTCAGCTCCAGGCAGGGGAAGGGAGAAGGGTGGAGGCAAACTCCAAAGGGAATATTCAGTAAGTCAGTGCACTTCCAGGAAATCTCTCTCTTGTTCTTTTTTCTTTCTTTTCCTTTTTTTTTTTTTTCCTTTCCAATGGAAAAGCTAAGTCCCTGTGAACTTTTTGAGAACTTTTGTTCATTCCCCCTTGCCAGCTAAGCTCTGCTTTGTGCTGGTGACAGAACCCCTTTCTCCAAGCACTGGCTGTGAGCCAGGACATGGAAATCTCCAGTGTGTGCTGGCAATGCCACAAGCCCTGTCCCCCTTCCCTCCAGGCTGATGCAAAGCCCCAGCTCCAACCAGCTCCGCTCTGGGGACTCTCTGTGAGTCTTTTTCCTTCTCCTCCCTGTGCAGGGGGTGATGGAGCAAGTGATGGAAAATGTCAAGTATCATGGGGAATAGTCAGTCAAACCTGTGGAAGTGGAGGGTGGAGAGTGGTGGTGGCAGTTCCTTGGAAGACACAACTGTCCAAGTGCTGTCAGAAGTAAGTCATCATTTCCAGCTCCAGAGACGTTCTCTCTAAGACAGGACTTGTTTTCTGGGCCTTTTAGTACTGTTTGGGTCTTTGCATCATCCAAAGAGCTCCAGAGGGGCCTGGTTCCATCGTGCTGGGTGGTAAAGAGAAGAAGTTTCCTGGAGGGTCCCTGTGTAAGGGCAGAGAAACAGAGGGCAGAGCAGAGGAAAGCCAGAGTATTTCACAAGTCCACTCAAAGCAGCAGCCACTGCAGCAGAGGAACCAACACCACCAGCAGCATCTCCAGAGGCACAGACCACAAAATGCTGATGACAAAAAACCCCCTAACACTAACGGGTCATATAAACTGTATTTATCTCAGGAGGCTCGTGGCTTTAGTTCCTCAGCACTGCTGATATCCGCAGGGCAATAAATAAAACTTTTCCCTTGCACAGAATTCCCAGTTCCTGGAGCTGAGTGTAAGAACAGGTGACAAAAATGTTTGGTGACTTCACTTACCCGTTTCTCAGGGGTGAGGAGTAGAAAGGGAGCTGTTGTGCAACCAGGATGGAAATAGCCAGGATCTCTCTAAGAGTGTGTCCTCCAACTGCCAAAATATGTTTTGAAGCTGAGTGGGGAACATACACAAGCAGGGATTGCAACACAGCCACCACTGGGATTGTGTGGAGAGAATTTGAATCAATATTTTCTGCGAGAGTTTCAACCTCTGCAAATGATCCGGGCACGGGGATAACAGGAGGGAAATCACAGAGTCAGAGGTTGGGGTTGAAAGGGACTATTAAGAGTCATCTAGTCCATCCCCTCTGCAGTGAGCAAGGGCATTTTCCACTATCCCAGATTACTCCAAACCCCTTTCAATCTGGCCTTGAATGTTCCAAGGGATGGGGCACCCACAGCTTCTCTGGACAACCTGTGTCAGGGTCTCTCCCTGCCCCCTGTCAGTGTGAAGTCATTCCCCCTCGTCCTGTCACTACATGCCCTTGTAAAAAATCCCTCTCCAGCTCTCTTGTAGACCCTTTAGCTACTGGAAGGGGCTCTGAGATATCCCTGGAATCTTCTCCAGGCTGCAGAGCCCAGGGTGGTTTCCAGGGGAAGGACTGACAGTCCCTTGTCCAAGCACGGAGAGAGGGGAGGGGAGAGCACTTGCCAAGCCAGGCTGGCAGAGATAGTTCAACAAGAGGGACTGCAACCACCTGGCCATCACCCCGAGCCCTCTGCAGCACCTCCATGCCCAGGGGAAGGAGTCTGAGCTGTTCCTGGTGCTCCCCAGCAACGATGAGAGATGAGGATGTAACTGTAGTTTCTATAGAGACATTTATTGGAAGGGTATAAAAATGGAGTGCAAATTTCAATATTTGAACATGTCACAGGCAAACAGTCCCAGACACTGGTGGGGGAGGAGCCCAGAAGGTCAGCAGCGTGTGGGGATTCCCTGATGCCCCCAGATCCAGAGAGACTGCATCCCCAGAGATGAGCCATGACCCCTCTTTCTGCAAACCTTCCAGTCCCTGGGCTGCAGCCTGCTCTGCTTGACAAGAGCTCTCACCAGTCAGGCACTATTTCCTCCACCACCCTTTGGAAGTGCAGCTTGGGATGGGCCTCAGGCAGCTGCAGAGTCCAGGTGGGATGTCTTCTCCTTCAGAGAGGAGCCCTCAGCTGCTGGTCGCTGGAAGTACACTGATAGTGGCAGTAAATACATGCATTTGGTTAATATTGAGTAATAAATGAGCATCTTGGGCCTTCAACACTCCTGCTGCTGAAGCTGCTTCCATTCGAAAGTCCCGTCCAAAGTCAGATCAAAATTATCCTTTTCCTGCTCTCGGGTGAGTTCCAGAAACACCTGAAATGGGCAAGATAAAGCTCAGATGACTTTCCTGGCTTTCATGAGATGCTGTGATGCTCCTTTACAGTTCTGCAGGCCCTGTGAGAGGTGTGTGAAGCAGCTTTATGTGGGGAGCAGGTACCTGGCAGCTGAGACTCAGCATATTCTCTGGTATGACCTGCCATGGGTACGTCCATACAGTAGATTTTACCCACCAATTAATTGACATACACATTCCTTATCTTTTCCACCAGCCCTGTACAAGCAGCAATAATCTGCTGCTTCCAAAGAAACTGGAGAGGTTGGGTATGGGTACCTACCAAGGGCACTCATCCCTGGGGTGTGATGTGTGCCTGGGAGTGGAGTCTGGGACTTTACCCTCACTTTTTCCCACTATGGAAAATCCCAGCAGTAAAAAACCCCAACCATTTATCATAATTTTCCCAGCTGAGGACCCCCCACCCATCACCCTCAGGGAGTTTTTTGGTGAAGCTGCCACTGCACCAGCCCAGCTTTCGCTGCAGCCTTTGCTTCTTCTCAGGCCTTTACAGCACAACTAGCCCTGAAATCACCTACCTGAGTCAAAGTATTCAAGGAGAAGCTGTACTCCTCGAGGTTGCAGCTTCGTTTGGCTGTGGAGAAATGGGAAGAGAGACAAAAATCAGCAGTCTCTGTGCTCCACCTTCACAAAAGGTCATCTTGTTTTGTTCTTACCTTCCTCTAGCTTGGAGAAAGACTGAGACAGGGGCAGTGCATCTTCCATTGGGACCTTGTAGACAAGCAAAGAGGGGAACCTTCAAGAAAAAGAAGGAAAGGTGATTCTTGCTCTGTAATAAGGTTCTGGGATCAAAACTTTGTGGATGTTTGGGTGTTCTGCTGTCAGGATCACAGGAGGGTTGGATGTGGGGACTTTATCAAATCAGGTCTCCATAGTGGGACTCTGAGCTGTTCATCCTTCTACAGCTGGCATCCTGTGTCTGGCCATCACACAGGGCATATTTTTAGGGATGAGACAGTGTTGGGACCACTATTCATCCCATATTCTTTAGTTACCGCTCCTGACGGGCTGCGCTTGGGAAAATCTTCAAAATCTCGGCATGGAGAAGATCTGTGCGCTCTGGATCCTTGACCTTGATTTCCAGCAGATACCCTTTGCCAAACTTGTTCTTCAGGTACTGAATGGAGCCAATGCACCTGCAGGTGAGGGAAGGAGGGAGGGAGGAGCAAGAAGTTGGTGTGAAACCACTGCAACCCCTCTGCCTGCTCCTTCCCAAACAAACAGTACGTTAGGGGAAACCACGGGGAGCGCTTCATAAAGCCCACGGTGACGGGGTGGGGGCAGGTGAGGCCAGAGGAGGAACATGGATGGTTTCCCAGCTCAGCCACGTGCTGGCTGTGTGCTGTCACCCACCTCAGCTGCCCAGACACCAGGATGGCCACACGGTCACACACGGCCTCCGCCTCCTCCATGTAGTGCGTGGTCAGGATGGCTCCCGACTCCTGGGCTGTCAGGGCATCACGGATCATCTTCCTGAGGGAAAGAAAAAAAAAAAGATAAAAAAGAAAGCCCAACACTCCCTAGAAATGTCAGGATGTTTTCCCTATACCTTTGTCCCTCCAAGTGCCTCTCCCCTAAAGCAAGTGTATAATCTTCACATACAGCAAGTTTGGACTGATGAGCACAGGGTAGTGCTTTGAAATAATGACAAGAAGTACTTTTGGCTCAAGTGTCATCGTGAATTCTTCCAAATCCCATATGTAACTGCCCTAAAGTCTGCAAAAAGGATGAAGGTAGAATGGTTCTTCTCTCTCCTTGCCCATGGTTGATCTAGAGAGAGCCAAGAACACGGAGTTGGCACACTCTGAGCGGCGCCAACTGTGGAGGGGGTAAAACACCCTTTTACCTAAAATTAGGCACCTGCTTTTTGCTTTCCCACCCCTTGACCACCGGGGTGGTACAATGCCTGAGTTCCTACTCACCAGACACAGCGCTGCCCGTTGGGGTCCATGCCCGTGGAGGGCTCATCCAGGAGCAGGATGGAGGGGTTGCCCAGCATACACACCGCGACACACAGCTAGGGCAGGGAAAGGGGCTTGGTCAGAGCTTTTACACGCCTTGGCACTCTAAAATTCGCCCGTTTTTTTGGGAATTAAGGTTCTGATTTATGGGAAATGCCATTTTGGAAAAGGGTTATTCCCATCACCCCGCTATGGGAAGCAACACAGTGCCCTCCCGGGTCGCTCAGAGCACAGGCAGGTCCCTCTGCTCGTGAAGGAGGTTTTTAATTTGTGCTGTGGGCATTGCAGATCCCATTACAGGCAAAGCAAACCACACCTTTCTGGTTATCCCAGCAGACAATTTTCTGACTTTTTTTTTTAGGTAGTCTTGAAGCTGCAGAGCATTCACTATCCTGTGGGGAAAGGGAGAAGTGGAAAAAAAAAAGAACATTTTTGTTTTTCCAAATCAATAGCTCATCAAGGATCCCCAAAATGACAAGGAGAAGGAACTGTCTTCCCCTTGCTCTTGACTCCTGCTTGTTTTCATTAAACATTTATTGTGTTATTAAAATGAAAGTGAATATTTGAAGCAAAGTGTACTGAATAAGCCACAAGCTCTTTTCTAAACCCATCATTAGTGTCAAGAGCACTATAAATCCATTCCACCTTGCCAGAGTCAGCTGAGCAGGCAGTACTTAAAACCCTTTCTTGTTGTACCAAACTGCAGCATTAAAGATTTTAGAAATCTGCCTGCAGATAACACACCTAAAAGATAACATCCCCTAAAAGGACATTAGTCGTAAATTTAAAGAAAAAAATATCCCCTGTGAACGCCCTCGGGAAAACTGGAGGCTTTCTTAACCCACTCCATCACGGCTTTTGGCACAAAAGCACTTTTGCAGCCACATTTCCTGACTTTCTATGAAGGTTTTCTGTGGCTCACAGTGAATTTTGACCTTTTGGTGCCCTCCCCTGCAGGGGGCAGGACATTGGAGACCCCCCCTCGGTACCTGGTGATGGTGACCGCCGCGTCCCCCTTGCGCAGCCCCTTCACGGCCGCGTAGACCTTCAGGTGCTCGAGCACGGTGAGGTCCAGCCAGAGCGGGCTCTCCTGAGGGCAGTACCCCAGGAAGGCGGGCCCGTGGTCCTGGGGGGTTGCTCCACCTCCCCTCTTCATCAGCACCTACATAACCAGGGCAGGGTGGTTTTCCTCCCACCCAGCCTTGCCCAGGCACAGGGGTGAGTTCGGAGCTCTGGGCTTTGCCTGGGGCATGGGGAGGGGAGGAAACCCCAAGAGCTCAAGGAGTGATTTCAAAACCCTCATTTGCATGGTTTTTAAATATAAACGTGGCCAATTAGAGTAGATGCAACCGCTTGTCAAAATTACAAGCGGCTCACAATATTTTTTATTTATACGTTATTCAATTCATCAGCACGAAGTTAAAACCTTGATCACTATGGCGAAAGTTATAGCTTAGCTTAGGTGCAAGTTTTGCTCTTTTATCATGGATCCATCCCTTTTTCTCCAGATGTCTCCTACCTGCCCAGCAGTCAGGGTTGTCTCTCCAGTAATCACTTTGATAGCTGTGCTTTTACCGGCTCCGTTGGGCCCCAGAAGTCCTAATACTTCTCCTGGAACCAATACATGTCATTTCTCAAGAATACTCTCCATCCAAGAAATATATCACAGTCCCCCAAGAGAAAAAACGTAAAGGACAGAATATAATATCAAAGATCATGTAAAATAAACTATTTTATTTTATACAATACATGCTCTGAGAGCCCACAACATTCCAACTCTAGCTGATGCTGCAAATCTGAACTTTGAGCCCAGAAGCCACTGCTAAAACGGGACCCTCTCTTCAGTATCTACATTATTTTAGATAATGGATAGTCAAAGGTAACTAATAGGATGGATGCCCATCACATGGTTCATTAACACATCAACCCCAGACCAAACATGCCTCAATGACTGAGCAAATACATTTGTCCTTAATGTCCTTGCTCAGATAACTGAGAACCTGCAGAGAATTAACTCTCTGGGTGTGATCAAAACAGGTCTGGGAGAACAGCCCCAGTTCTCACCTTTTTTAACATGGAAGGAAACATTCTTGGTGGCTGTTTTCTTCTTCTTCTTAAAAACAGAACCAGCTTGCTTTATTTTGTATTCCTTGCACAGATTGCTGACTATAATGACTGATTTCTGTAGGAGAAGAGGAAGAAGCAAGATCAGTTTATTATCTTGGATATCATTAATACTTCAGTATTATATTTCCATTAAAGAGCTAGAAAACCTTTTAAAGATCTTCTTTTTAGAGTTCACCAGGAATATGAGGTGCCACAGGACGCTTTATTGTCCATGTTCCCCTGAACAACTTTCTCTTCTACCCTGATGGAACCCACACTGTACTTTGGCGAGTTTTATTTTCCCAGTAAGAACAACACAGCCAGACCACTGACCTGCTCTAGTTGACAGCTGGTGGTTTGTGTTTTACCGGGTATAAAATAAAACAAAACAAGAAGGACAACACTCAGTTGTACCTCGTCCTGGCTCGGAGCTGCTATGGCATTTTTCACTGCTTCTCTTTCAGCTTTAACATCTTCATCTTCCTCTTCCAGCTCCTTGGGGTGCTGGTGGCTTCTTTCTCTTCTTGGGGAAATCCTGAAAACCCACCAGATTTGTCTTAGGATTTTGTTCTTTACCTTGTTTCTCCACCAATGCATTTTGGAGAGACCTAGAGTGAATGTCCCTCTGATTCAGTGTTCCTTGTACTTTTTAATTATTTATTTTAGTGCTATTATCATCATCATTATCATTATTATTATAATAAAATATTTATAATATTTCTGTGTTGTGCAAAGAACCAAGCTGGTACATCCCAGAGCACAGACAACATCATGTGGAGGTACTTAAAAGCTTGAGAGCTGTTTTACATTATCACAGCACTGTGGTATTTAAGGGGCTATTTTACTCATTAAAAAATCATCACTATTTAAATAAAAACCCTATTTAAAAATAAGGACACAAGGGCAATCGAGAAGTTTGGATCTCACATGTGCCTGTGGGGCAGGTGTGCTGATACAAACCTAAATATTGGGTCCTTTCTCAGAACTGATCTTCCGTATTTTAACTCCAAATAGCGAAGGAGAAAAATGAAAGCCACAGAATGGACATAGGGCTGAAATAAAAGAGGTTGCCACATTAACAGCCTTGCCTTCCCTCCTACTGCAGCTTGCACTGAGGAGAGGGCAGCGTTACCAAATACGTGGGAAAACAGTGTGTGTGCAAATGAAGTCCATTACCATCTAAACTCAGAGTAGTCCTGAAGGCTGTGAACTCTGTTATCACTTACCAACACTGCAGGAAATACTAAGGGCAGGGAAGAGCCCCAGTTCATGGAATAACAGTGATCTGGGTGTATTCCCTTTTCCCTTTCCCATTTCAAAGGCGTGAGGTTATTTCAGCACAGACCCACCCAGATCCTCCTCCTGCATGACATGAGCTCAGGGTTTTTCCTGCTTCCTCATAATCTGGGGGGGCTGAGGAGACCCACATTCCTATATAAAAGTATTGTTCAATGTTTTCTTACTGCAAAGACAGCGACTAGTGCATCGTTGCCAGAAGTCACGACAGTGTCTTCCATAAAAGCCTGTAAGAACAACAACAACAAAAAAAACAAACACAATGAAACCCATAATGCAGCCTGAGAAGGACCCCCCAGCCCTTAATGAACAGCTGGAAAAACGAGACCTGACCTGAGGAGGTTATTTAACAATGGATTCAGTCCATTTGGGAAATCCCATCCAGAATGAACCTCCCCAGACTTTGCTCCCAAGGGCCCACAGTTGTGTTTTATGCTTTATGTCCTTGCTCAGCAGCACCACTTACCTGCTGGATCACAAACCCCAGCAGGGGGTACACGGGAATCAAGAGGGACAGAATGTAGAGGGAGTTCCGAGGGTCGCTTGAAAAATCCATGACTCTGCCGATTAAAAGAGAGATAAGGCACACCTGAAAACAAAACAAGAGGGTAACTTAGCTGGTGGGGAGGGTGATTTGACATCCAGTTCATCCTTAAGATCTCAAGACACCCTCGTTTAAAGCCTGCAGTTGGTTATCCCGCCATGTGCTTACCACTATCAGGATAAAAGACCAAAGGTCGCAGTTCCACCCCTTGCGAGAGTTGAAGGAGATCAAGTAGCTTAAGAGAACGAGAGAAATCCCATAACCCAACGTCCCCATGACCTGCAGAAAAAAAAAAAAAAGGGCTTTCACTGGAGAAAATGGAGTGACCTAAACCATCAGAAACCCATACACAGCAATGGGGCTCGGTGTAAATGATCATATCTTAAGGCCATTTAGTAATTACCCCAATTTTACTGTGAGGTGTAAAGGAACATACTAAAGCAAGATTTATTGCCTTTTGTTTCCTGCTGGAGAAATCCAAATGATAGGATGTCAGTAAGAGGACCCAGAGGTGTCTCAGCTGCCCCTACACCTGCTCCAGGTATTCCCCCAATCCCTCCCCAGGGAACCAGCAATCACCAGAACAGGACTTACCAGTGAGAAGCTGCTGATGGTCCAAGAAATCTTGTTGCTCAAGGCAAACTGGAGCCCAAACATGGAGAAGAGCAGGATCCAGCACAGTGGGATGTCCACCAGTGCCTGGCCACACCAGTAGGCTGAGGGGAAGAGCCCCGAGACCCTCAGGTGGTCACGAGCTCCCACCTGGGAAGGCACAACCCAAAGGGGAGTTTGCTGTCAGTGCCATGGGAATGGCCCCAGGAAATAAAAAGGTAATAAAAATCGAATAAAATTCGACCTCTTTTTGTCTTTTCACACTTTGTGCTGGCTGCAAAGCTGCTCATGGCAACACAGGTCAAAACACTGCGAGCTGCCCATCACATGGTTGGACTCAGTGACCTTGGAGTCAACCTAAACGATTCTGTGCTTCTGTTCCAACTTGAATTATTTTATAATTCTACTCCAACCTAACTGATTCTATGATTCAATTCTAACCTAAATGATTCTATAATTCTACTCCAACCTAAATGATTCCATGATTCTATTCCAGCCTAAATGATGCTCTGTTTCTATATTCAATCATCCTTGTGCCAGTGCAGTTGCAGCCCCTTCTGCCCACCCCAAATCCGCTCCTTTTCAAGGAATTTACCTTGTAGTCCTGCGTGTAGCCCATTGCAAAGTGAGGAGGAAAACCAGGGAATAACAACACCATATAAACGAGGTAAAATGGAATAAAATAATCCCAGTATGGTTGATAGTTGAGCTGAAAACAGAAGAAAAAAACGTTTGTAGAAAATGGTCTGCAGTGGAATGCAACCATTCATCTTACTGCATTTCTCGTGGATTACCGGGCACTGTGAACAAAAAGTGGGATTTGAAACCAGACAGTGGCAGGACGAGGGTTTTCCCAAACCATAGCCCTGCAAAGTGCTTGCCTCTGTTGAGGAGAGATGGATGGTGAAGGTCCTACCCCTCCATCCCAGGCTTGGGATGAGCTCTCTTTGATGGGCCACAGCTTGAAAAATGTGATGTAGGGAATAAGGTACCTCTTGGAGAAGCCTTCCCAGCCACCCTCCCTGATCAAGACCCACAAGGGAAAAATGAACTTCAGTTTTCCTGATGTCATACGCGGTGGCTCCACAGCCACCAGTGGGTTTACAGGCACAGACAGCCCTGCACAGCTCCCCCTTAAAACCTGAGGGCTTACTGAGACCTTAAACTGCTCTGACCCCTTCTGGCTTCGCTTACAGGGAAAAAAGGGTGGCTCCAGATGCGGATGCGCCCGGTGGAGTTGAGGGTTCTCAGCAGGGCGTTGCTGATGATGTTCACAAGCACGGGGAAGCAGTTCACGGCCTCCAAGTGGCACAACACGGTGAACCTGTAGCTCTTCAAAGAGCAAGGAAACAAGATGAAAACTTCAGGTTTTTCTCATCAGCAGGGAGGCAGTGGGAAAGGAGCACACGGGGAGAATCCAGGCCTGGAATGATTTTGTTTGTGCCCTTGTTTGCTAAAAAACAAGTTATGAGGTGTTGGAAGTCTGTACTAGAAAAATGTAAATTTTGAGGCAGAGGGTGAGGGAGATAAAGCCTCCTCTAGCGTGTGCTTTACTACTTTAAACACTTTCCAATCTTTGTACCTGTGGGCCTTATTCAACCAGGCCATCCCACAGGGAGAGCTGATGGAGGCATCTTGCTTTATTATTCAACTGTTGGGAAGGAACTGGAGGGAGAGAAGACAAATCCTCACCTGATCTTTGAGATACACTGCTATGGCCCCGTTGTGTTTCATTTCCTCGGCGATACTGTCCTCGCTCGTTATTTCCACCATAAGGTCTTGGCTCTGGAGCACGTGGATGAAGCTGTCAATGCCTGTGCCTGGTGTGAAGGCCAAAAGCAGAGCAATCATAATACTGAAAAACAAAAGGGCCTTTGACTCTTTTCACATGTTGCATCAGGACCTCACCAGCTGCTGAAGCCAAAGTGGGTTTCCTTCACAACCCTTCAAAGACAATTCCCCTGCTCTTCTGCCACAAGAACCTTCAACCCTCCTTAGATCCCCTACACCCTACAACCCACTGCTCTGTCAGGTGTTTTTCTTCAGAATAAGAAGCAGCCCCAGAACAGGGAAGGATGAGGAAAGGCTCACCTGTGCTGTTGATGACCAGGAGGGTGGTCGTCTCCAGGTAGGATTTCTTCCCCAGGGGCAGGAAGTACCGTGCAGATGAGAGCTCCCAGGAACTCACACTCATCCAGCCAGCAACCAAGGACAGTTGCAAAACCACAGGAAGCAGAAAAATCACATAGAGCAGCAAACTGCATCAAGAAAGAGATGAATAAACACTCTGAAACCAGATGTTCAGCAGAAACGCATTTGTGTGTTGGAAACAGTGGGTGATATTCAGGTTACCCAAAACTCTTTCTGGTGAAAATCACAGAATCACAGAATATCCTGAGTTGGAAGGGACCCACAGTAACTGTGAAACCCAGCTCCTGGCCCTGCACAGACACTCCAGCAATCCCACCCTGCCTCTCAGAGCGTTGTCCAAACCCTCCTGGAGCTCTGGCAGCCTTGGGGCTGTGCCCACTGCCCTGGGGAGCCTGTTCAGTGCCAACCACCCTCTAGGGGAAGAGCCTTTCCCTGAGATCCAACCTGAGCCTGCCCTGGCACAGCTCCAGCCATTCCCTTGGGTCCTGTCACTGGTCACCAGAGAGGAGAATTTTGTTTCCAGAAGTCTCAAGCCTTGATCATTCACCAAGACACTCAAAATTTAGGAGGGAGAGGACCTCAGATCTGGAGTGCTCAACTTTTTAGGGCCATGAAATGCCTTTCAGACTTCCTTTAGATACAGGTTTTTCTTGTGCTCCACCAGGAAATGACAGCTTGAACACCAACGGGGCCAAATCAGGCAGTGGCAACACTAGAGGAGTTTAAAAAAAATTGCAGGGGAAGTCTGAAGATACTCTCTGTACACACTAGCTTGTTTTGAAACCTCCTCCTCCATCTGAAATACAAAGTGTTTCTGAATGATTCTTTTCTTCAGAAAGAAAATGCATTTCTCTTACATAAATTATTCATACAGAAATGAAGTGCACAAAAGGGAGATTTTGTGTTACTGGCACTGGAAAGGAAGAAGCTTTCCTCTCCTCTGAGTGCAGATTTCCCAGATTATTCATGCCCGAGACCTGACACCAGTTAATCCAAACTCCATCAGAACAGGGGTGTAGAAATTGTCCCCCCGAGTGTGGTCGTGCCCGGTTCCAGATCTCCGAGGGACACTCGCTGTGCTACTTACATTGACCGCAGGTTTGTCACCGAACTCTTGAGCTTTAAGAAGTGCACCCATGCCATGGCAGAGACCTGCTGCCTCCAGAGGGCCAGGCCATCCACTGTCACCTTCCCAGCGTCCGAGAGCAGGAGGGAGCCCGACTTGGTCCCGTCGGTGCCTCGTGATCCTGCCTCTGCCCACTCGTCCCCGAGGACGTGCTCACCTGCAGAGAGTCCCCCACATTCATGTCTAAGAACACCCTCTGTGTTGCAATTCATGAAAATTTAAGAGCCACCCTTGGAGGCCTGTGCAGGAGTTATCTCAGAGGAGCTGATTGTTTTGGCTGCGGGTTGTACGTTCACAGCCACCACTGTACCTTCTTGGTCCGCCGTGTCTTCTCCCTCCAGTTTCAGGAAGACATCCTCCAGGGTCGTCATGCTGACCCCATAATTGATAATGCCCTCCCCAGAGCAGCTGTCCAGGCCACTGAACAGATCTGCAGGACAGAGATAAAACAAGGGCATGAGCACGTGTCTCCAGGTCACTTTGGTTCAGCTGAGCCTTTTCACGTAGCAGCAAGAAAACTGAACTCTCAGTAACACAGTTTAGCCTGCTGGGTTTGTCATTACAAGCAGTAGAGAAGCATTTATTGCACAGCTTGATCTTAAACACACAGATGATAAAATTGTGTGGAAAACCCAAAATGGAACAGTTCTGGAGTCCTGATGTGACCCCTGTAGAAAATCTCCCTTTTCATTTCGCTTTCCCCACAGCTGTGATCATTTTTTTCTCTATTGCTGATTCTCAGTTATTTTAGCACACATTACCTGGGAACCTATTCACGTTTTCTAGTGGCAGTTTATATCTCAGCTCATACTGGCTGTGTCCTGAGAAGGTGGCGTTGGGGATGTACTGCTTAACCTGGGATGTCACGTTCTCCAAGTCACAGGACTCACTGACATGGATCCTGTTGGATTGAAGAAACACAGATGCTTAGTTTTGGAGTGAAAACCACCAAAACCCACCCAAACAAACAACAGCCACCCTATTATTTGCTAGGATGGATAAAAGAAAACTCCAGAATACTTAATTCCTTCCCTACCCTGGGGTAAAGTGCTGTTTTAGATAATTTAACTGACTATTAATTCAGTTAATTTGTTTGTTTTGATGACACCTGCTCTACCATTTGCATTACTTCTGGTATCCCCCAGATATCAGGTCATGGAGCTCAAGTAGGTACCTTAAATGGTAACAAATCCCCCATTTTTTCTTCAGGAACAGCGAGGAACCGACACACTTCAGCCTCCCGTGCGAGATAAAAGCCTTGCGGTCTGAAGCAAGGAAAAGCCAAAGGGGTTCACAGGGCACAGCAGTCAGTCCGAGCTTTTATGGCAACTGCCTTTCTGCTCCAGGGCTGTCCTGCAGAGGTGCCCCGGGCTGAGCCCCTGCCCACCTGCCAGGATATCGGCCTCGTCCATGAACTGGGTGCTGAACAGGATCACCCGGCCCGCCCGGTGCTCCCTCAGGAGGCTCCACACCTGGTGCCTGGAGAGAGGATCCAGCCCAGCTGTTGGCTCGTCCAGGAGCAGAACCTGCAGAGGGGATGAAATCAGGCATTCCTCATCGCTGGAGCAGCTGCACATCCCTCGGGTTTGGTGTCCTGGAAGCCTCAGGTCCCACAGGCAAGACACCCAGGTCACCTTTCGTGCAAGGGCTGCTGTCCTGGGAGCTGTATGAGGTCAGGGATGTCTCTGTCTGCTTCAAAACTACACTAGCAGGGTGGGTTGTGAATTTAAAAAAAATAAATCATTTAATTTATTAATTTTAATAACTTTTAGTCAAATAAATGGACGAGGTTTTAGTAGTGTTGGACCTGAATATTCCCTATATTACAGAGCTGTGCCTGCTGCTTTACCTGGGGGTTTCCAAGCATGGCTATTCCAATAGATAACTTCCTTTTCTGCCCACCACTCAGTTTCTCAGCTCGAGTGTCTTGAATGTTACTGATATCCAGCAGTTCCAAAACGTTTTGCACCTAGAACAGCACAAGGATGTCCATTCTCAGCAGCAGTTGTCCTTCCATCCTTTATTAGGGTAAATTTAAACTAGATATCAGGGAGAAATTCTTCCCTGGGAGGATGCTGAGGCCCTGGCACAGGTTGCCCAGAGAAGCTGTGGCTGCCCCATCCCTGGAAGTGTCCAAGGCCGGGTGGGATGAGGTTTTGAGCTTCAATTTTCAGAAGACATGACATCCAAGTGGATCTTTTGATCTTCCCCATGCGAAAGGACCCTTTGTGGAATTATGGGGTTTCCCCCAGCCCCATGCTGTTGCCTTGCAGGGGAGCACACACTCACCTCTCTCTCCACCTCCTTGGGCTTGATGCCCTTGATTTCTGCAAAAGTTTTCAAGTTTTCCTTCACAGTCAAGACTTCAAACTGGCTGTTGAACTGGGGGCAAATGCCAATCATCTCCCTAATCTGCTCCCTGTCTCCTATTTCGGAGAGTTTGTAGTTGTATATGGTGGCAGAGCCTGTTTACAGGAATAAACAGGTGATGAGGTGGAGTGAGCTGGTATTTCCAGCTTTTGAGTCGAGGCCAGCCCATCCCACCATTTTCCATCTCACCTTCTGAGGGGAAGGTGAGCCCACTGAGCACGTTCAACAGCGTTGTCTTTCCAGCCCCACTGTGGCCAAGTAAGGCAGTGATCTGCCCCTCATAAATATTTAAAGACAAACCTAGAATGGAAACAACATCAAGCTGGGAAGAAACGAGGTCTGACTTGCCTCCACTTATTGCCAAAGTCAGGAGAAGTCAAGAAGTACAAGAAGAAGTAAGAGACACTAATTAGCTAAAAGTGCATTAAGCAATGTAGGGTGAAGCTCTGCAAAACTTTAACTAAAGGCTTAAGAAGTTGCTCTGAATTTAGCAGAAAAGACAGAAATACAACAATTAAACAAATCTTTCTTCCCTTTAGTCTTATTAAAGATGGAAGATTCAGTAAAAACTGAACAAAATGGTAATAAATCACATTAATTAATATTTGACATAAGTTTCCAAGTAATGCAGGTGTTTTATTTCATTGACTGACTGAAATGTTTGTGCAAAACTGTTTTTTTTTTCCCCTCATCTTTAACAGAAATCAATATCACAGTTTTCCTACCTCTTAAAGCTTCTGTCTTCTTGTCCTTCTTTTTATAGGTTTTTTTAATACTGTGGAGTCTAAAGAAAAGAAAGGAGGTTATTAATTTGGGATTTCTAAATGCATTTCCCTTTACATTTTTGTGGGCCTTCAGTTAAAATGACAGAAATGGCACAAAAAATAATAAGAGATACAGGGAAACAACCCTGAGATCCACAGGCTTGACATCCTCTCTGCTCAGGTGTGAGTGTCACTATCTGGCACCAGTAATGGGGCACCAAGCCTTGCAAGGACAAGGCCAAACCCGTTGCAACAGATTTCCAGTGGGTTTCTGTCCCTAAAGAACATTTAAAGTCCATAGCAAAACAAACAAACAAACAAAAAACCACCACCACAACAACAACAAACCAACCAAACAAAAAAACCCACAAACAAAACCAAACCAATTATTTTTTATGAATTTATCTAAATTTCACCATTAGTGACTGGTCTGAATTACCTAATTATCTCATCTGCATTTTATCTCTAATTATTTGCCTGTGAAACAAAGTGTTTCTACAAGAGCCTCACAAACATGAGAGCTGCCTGGATAAGTCAAACCCAAGCTCTGGGAAGGCTCTGGGATCTGCAGAGTGTTAAACCCAAGTACCCAGTTCAGTAAGCGTGAATAGCAGCTAATTCTCTCCTAACCTGATGGCCTCCTTGCCCCTGAATTCAGGGGGCACTGGCTCTACATCATCACCAAGGAGCTCCTCGGGGCTGGCTGTGGATCTGGGGGTCTCCCTGGTGGAACCTCTCCTGCTCCTCATCCAGTAGGAGGGTTTCAGGCAGAAGAAAGGGGGGTCTGGAATGCCATATTTGCCTGCCAGGAAAGCAAAGAAGATGCCCTGCCATTAACCAAAGCACCATCCAAGATTAAACATTTAGGAGGTTCTAACGAGTGCTTGGCTGCCTCAAAACTGGTACTTTGTCCAGTTAAAAAGACGTCAGGTTTGGACGGTGGGGGTGGGGTAGAAGAGACAAGAAGTTTGGCTTCAGGGGTTTGTTTATGAATTCAACAATTTGTGTCATGACTTAAAATGTTGTCCCACGTGTTATTACACTGTAGTCTCATAAACAGTTCAACAGCAGCATAAATAGAAAATAAAAACACTAAATACTGTGTCGTCTTTGATTCTGTGAGTTTTGCATTTGCCAGGGGCAGAACAGTCAAAAACCAAACCCTATTTTGGCTGACTCAGAGCAGCCCATCATTTCCTTGATATATCCCATGCAATCCATATAAATATAAAGTGTTAAGGAGAAAATAGGACCATAAACATAAATCAGACCTACCTGGCAGAACTTTGTCGAAATACAGAGCCAACAGCATGTACAAGATTGAATCAAAGGCCAGCATAATGTAAGTTAAAAATAAAAAGTAGGCTTCCTCCATAAGGTTGGAAAAAGAGAAACCCATTCGATATTTTTCCAAATGGAAAATCTGAGAGAAAAAAAAAAAAAAAAGGACAAAGAAGAATAACTTTCAGGCTGGAAAATGATGCACATGCCGTCATACAATTGTCTTTATTAACCTGGAAATCATCTGCAGTACCGATCAATTGTTCTTACTTTCTAGAGGGAAATAAATTTAAGGGGATAAATTTGCTCCGTGCAGAGCTCTTAATGTTTTAATCCAGATTTTTCCAGAACAATCCAGAAACAGAAACAAATATCAGAGTTTTAGAGGAAATCATTCAAGAAATGTGATTTTGTCACCCTTGATGTGACAGAGTCACGATGAAAATGGTATAACTTTACATGGTGACTGATTTAACCGTATGGTAAATTAGTAGCAAATTCAGTCTCCTTTTCTGCTGGTGCATAAATCTCCTCTCCCAGGCAGATGCTTTTTAATATTTATACCAGGAAATCAAATCTTAGACTGCTGGAGCCAGAAAACATCACTAAGAGCTATGGAGATACGACTGACGGAAAACTGGGCGGCTGCACAAAGTGGGGATGGAGGGAGGATGGCAGCAGCAGCAGCAATCTCCAGTTGTATTTGCATGGTGTCTGCTGCCAGGAAGAGCTGGTGCAGTGAGAGGAGAATGATGGGGCAGCCAAGAGATGATGTCCCTGATGTCCCCGAGCCGACTCCTGCCCGCCTGGGCCCAGCCCCGAGGATAATGGTGCTGTTGTGTGCAGGGATGGGCTCCTCAGGGTCATGGGCAAGGGACAGAAGTGGACAACAGCAGGTTTTTTGTGACCAGGGCCGTGTTGCCTGTGCGTTCATCTGCTTTTAAAACAGTGGGACGGGATGGGGGCATTGGAGCCCCTCTTTGCTGCCCAACAGCAGCTCAGGTAGCGGGGAGGTTTCAAAACAGGGCGTGGGTACGGGTGAAAATACCTGGAGATTTTTGCAGCTGGACTTTTGAAATGAGGAGGTGCCTTCCCACACCTTTCCCTGCCAGCAGGGGATGGTTCAGCTGCAGAGGTGGGGCCCTTACCTCGGCAATGCCCGCGTTAAATGCGAAAGGGCAGAAGAGACCGAGAAACCACTTCAGTGGTTCAGGAACGTTTTCTATCAGCAATGCCAGGCTCAGGCATCCAAAGATAAAGGTGATGAGGAACCCGATGGAGCTGACAAGTTTGGAGGTCCTTAAGAGGGAGCAGAGGAGGAAAACCAGGTGGATCTGTAAGAACAGAGGTTTCCCTCAATCACTGAAGGAAATAAATATCTTCAACGGCAGCGCATCCGCTTGCCAGGCAAACAGATCTCTGGTGAGTTAATACAATACAATGAAGTCTTTCTTAGTGGGTTGATCTGAGTTTCAAATCAGGCTTTGTGTAGCCAACCCACTGCCTGTCAGACTTGCAGGCTGCAAATCAAATCACTGCTGCTGAGTCAAAGGAGCCACTGAGCTGTTTCAGTCAGCAAGGCCGTGCAAAGCACTGTGCAAAAAGCTCTGGAGTAATAGCTCAGCACATCAACAAGGTGATAAATCATGTGGTGGGAAAATCTGGCTTTAAAGCCTGACTTACACATGCCAGGCCATAGAGGAAAAACAGCAGCAAGACCGCAGGGAAGCTGCTGATGTAAAAAGGGTTCCGCAGCACGAGGGCCGTCAGCAGGCAGGAGAAGATCAACACATAGAGAGAATACAGCAGACTCCAGGAGAGCCTGGGGATGGAAAGGGGCCATTATACTTCTGGTTAATTAAGAACTGTTGTTACAACTCCATCTGCCGCGTCAGAACTGTTTTAAATTTAAATATTAATTTTATTTCCCATGGTCAACTCTTTTACATCCCAAGGTAGAGCACAGAGCACGATCCACCTTAGGAGGAAATACCCACGGGAGAAGGGTACACCACTGCTATGCTCAACCCTCTGGTTTGCCCTTAGAGTGCTGGAGAAAACTTATGAACTCATTTAACTTATTACCTGACTGCACAAGTGCCCTGGATTTTTGGCAGACGTACTTTAGTTGCGAAAGAACTCACCAAAACGCAATATCCTGCAGCCCCATCGTCTTCATCAGTTCCTTGAGCTTCTTCTTTTCTCTTGTAACATTCATTGATAAGAAATACATGAAGGGAAAGAAACACATCACGATAGTGATCATGAAGAAACTGTACTCAAGTGTAATTGTGAAGATGGTGCTCCGGGACTTCATTCGGACTCCAGCAATTGAATTCATTTCTTCCCAAACAGAATGATTTGCTACCACCTAAAGGAATTCAAGGTCAGCCTGTCAGTATTTCATTAATTTTCTACAGTGAGATGTATTTATATAAGGATCCTTCTGATTCATCCCCTCCAGATCAGCTTTTTGAGGCAGCTTTATTTTCCGACAAACCCACCCCTTGCTATTCCCACAGTGCAGTTTGCCTTTCCTGTGCCAAGTTTAAAATGAAAGCATGTTCCTACATCAGATCCCAGGTTGGATTTACCTCTATGATAGCAGCATCAATGCTGGACTGCAGGGACAGGAAGCCTTTGTACCAGTACCTTGGGCTGTCACAGTGCCCCGACGAGAAATTGTAACAGGTGTCTGCAAGGTCAAGGGCATCACAGGTAAGAGCAGTGAGAAGGAGTTGATTTTCACTACAAAAGGGGATGAAAATAATACATTTGCACTATGGGAAACTCTTCAAATGGGCAGTAACACACAGACAAAAAAAACCCCCACAAACAAACAAACCCCCCCGGTTTATTAAATCACTGAACATATATGGATTATTCTGACAGAACGGTGCCTGTCCGTGCCAGGCAATGACCCACCCAAGAATTCTCATTTTGTATTACCTACGTATCCAAAGACTTCATTGGGAATAATCATATTTCCAGTACAAAACCTGAGGTGATAGGAGAAGTTGTCCTTAAATACAACCCCTATAATTTCATTATTTGAAATCCAGGCTTTTTCCAGGGCGTTCTCACTGTCCAGTGCCTCCAGTTTTATACCTGTTGAGTGTAAGAATAACATTGCAATGAGTTTCTGTAAGTCTGGAAACGTGTTCACGGGCACTGGGGGTATGTTCTGCTTTTTCACCATTTCAGCTTCTCTTTTTCCAGTTCTCACTGAGATATTTACCTTAAAATACTTTGTGCTTTGCCAGCTAAGAAATGCAACTCAAAGGAATGAATGTCTCAAATGCCTTAAAGGAATGAGGGAATATCAGGTAAGGCAGAGTTTTACAGTTCAGAAGAACACACCAGCCTCACCAGTAATTTAAATACTAGGGAAGGGATATTTGTGAAAATAGAGGATTTGGGGGTGAATTTTCTCTCCTGACCAAAGATTCTGGGGAGCCACCAAAGCACAATGTAGGCGCCAGGGGCTAAATAATGACAAAACTCAACATTTAAAAAGCAAAACCTACCCCTCATGACAGAGTTGGAGGCCACTTTATTCATTATCTGCCTGGTGGTGGCAGTGGTGGGTGTGAAAGCCACGGTGACCCCGGTGGCATTGTAGGCAGGATCATCCAACTGCCCGAGGTAGCTGAAGGGCACTTCGGGGTGCTGGATGTTGACCATAAGGTAGGTCATGATGAACAGCAAGGGCAGGAAGAGCAGGGACAGCATCCACTCCTGGGCACGGGGGAGAGAGCAGGGAGGAGAATTTAATAACATATGAAATACAGCAGGGTAGGAGCACGTTCTTTGTGGGATTAAAATAGACACCCGGGCACTCTGGTTCCTGAGATGCTGAGGGAGATGTCGAGACTCTCTGCATTGTGCCCATCAGGCACCTCAGGAAATTACTCTGCTCAAAGGGCCCACCTGAGCTCTCACGTGTCACAAACCTGGCATAAAAGTCATCAGTTAAAAAAATTAAAGTCTCAAAGTGTTCACTACCAGTCAGGCTTTAAAAAGGTACTTTAACTTCTGGTTTTACCCAAAGAAGTTGGTGTCCAGGGGCAGGCAGGGATTGGGCACTCCCACAGTGCTTAGCTGCTCTTTTTTTAATTATTGTTTTTAATTTTTTTTCTTACCTGAAAGCTCTGCATCTTCATCCTCCACTTGAGAAGGACATTTTTCCACAAGAGAATTTTCGTTTGCTGGAATACGCTCATCTTTCTCTGCAGTGTCTTCATCTCTGAACCTACTGACAATATTTTTTTAAAAATTACTTTCTGAAACAGCAGAGACTGCTTTTATTTGCCCAGTCCTGGCAGATGTGCCCAGTGACACTTTCTTTCCCTTTTCACAGCAAAAATGAGAGCTGAAGCATCTCAGATGTTGTGTGCTGAGCACAAGCCACCCCCGCAGCACAGGGTCCAGGAGACCTCGTCACCCTCAACACACTCCAGCCCTCCCAGCTCAGCAGCAAACACTGATTTATAACCAGAATTCCATGCTGTGGCAGGGTGAGTTTTGGGAGGAGTTATTTAAGACATAAAAAAAGGGAACGCCATGCTACATGACCCTAATTGGCTTGGGTGGGCTTCATATCCAAGGAATGACAACAACACAGTCAAGTAAAGTCACTAAAACCCCCTTGCATGTAATTTTAATCTGCTACAGGCTCAGCACCGAGAAGGGTTGAGCAACTCCTGGCTGTGGTGTGAGCTGAGCTCATTTGGAAAACAGCATCAGTCGAAGGCAACTCGGAGCCATCAGAGAACAAATTCTTGGAAGTGAGTTGGGAGAGAGATGTCAGTGCTGGGATATTAATGAAAAGGGAGAGAAAAACAGGTAGCTGTGAGCATGCATCTGTGTGCTGCTCCAAAAGATGTGGCAGCACCCTTAAAAAGACTCGATTTAAAAACAAAACAAAACAAAAAAACAAAACAAAACAAAAAAATAAACCACCAAAAAAACCAAGGATTTTTTGCCTGGATTAGTGCTGGTGGTGGAAGCTGCAATGAGAAGGCATAAAGCTGGCTGTCAGACTGCTTTGCAGATGAGATATGTGCACATTAACCGTGAGTAAAATATTTATTAGTGCCTTTAATGAGCGAAAGAATTGAGTACCCCTGTGCGAAACAGCTCCACTCACACAGCCAAACTGCTCTGCTGTCACATCTGTAGCTAAAACCTGCTTTCCAACAAGATCCTTGTCTTCTGTAAGTGATTCTCAGGTAGAAATACCAGAGCAGCTTATAGATCTAATCCTTTCAAGCCTCCCTGTCACACTGAAGGGAGATTTGTGTTCTCCTGCTCCCCTGGGGGATGATGCCTCACGGTGCTGACAGGCAAGAGGGAGTTTATCATCTTCTTCCAAATATTTACATTCAGCCCCTGGGAGAGGAACATCCCCGAGTAATGACACAGCAGGCACTGAAATGCTGGAAAAAGCAGCTGCAACAAATGGCCTTCCCAGGGCACACACTGCAAACAAACACTTGCACTGGCACAGCAGGACAGGGCACGGGCACGGCTCGGGGGCAGGAATCTGCTCCTTTGCCAGCATCTCTGGATAGATTTGTTTTCTTGCACGTGATCTCACTTTACAAATCCAGATGTATAAAAATCTGATTTTAGCCTGCCCTAGTAACTTCTAGACTTCCTCGGGGAAACCAAAGTAAAACCTGCAGTTGCGTGGTCACTTTGCCACCCAGCAGAAGGGAGGTGCTGGATGCTGCGTATCACCTGTGGGCATTGCCACCCTGGCAAGGGCTTTGTGTCGCAGCTAAAGCAGGTTTCCAGTTTGCCCTCTGTTCTGATACTCACATGGAGTAACCTCAACAAGCTGACACACTCAGGAGATCCTGGGTGGGATGGAGAGCTGGCACACCAGGCTCCCATCACGGTTATCCCACGTGTCAACCCTCAGTGCTGTCTGACCCCAAGGCTGCAGAGTTTGGGGAAGTGAGGTAGCAGTGATTTCTTTTCTCCTGAAGTATTTCAGGGGAAATTTTTAAGAGTGTAAGATGGTCAGGGCTTTTAAAATTCAGCCTTTAGCTTACACTGCATGTAGGGAAAGAAATCTGCTCCCTGTAAGTGCTGGATTAAAGTGCTGAGATGAACCTACAGCATCCTCTTAGTGCCAAGAAACAGTGGAAATAAACCTCTGCCGTACACTGAGCTCTGTTTGTGTGTTATTTCATCTCAAAGTAAGGCTAAAAACATTCTATTGCCTTTAAACAGCCCTTAAACCTAACCACAAGCTTAACTCAGCCTGTTACAAAGATGACCAGTGCCCCACCTACACATTTGTATCCTTTCCCAGTATTATTAACGGGATCATAATTTACTGGATGTTTTCATACCTTTAAAATAACTTTTTTTTTTTTTAAATTTGCTTTAGGAAGAATGTTAAAGTCTTACCTTAAGGGGAAGGTTTGGAAGGGATCCAGAGCTTGTCCTTCACCGTGTGCCTGTGGAAGTGGAGATGCTGAGGCTCCCTGGGATGGACTGGCGGCTCTCAGCGCTCCTTTGTCCACACAATCCTTTTCTCACTCAGGCACTTTGCAAAAGGCATTCCTCACACCATCACTTCTCTCTTCCCTGGCTTTCTTCCCCTTTCCTCCTTGGCAGAGTTTCAGCTTTATCTGTATTATAAAAAGCAAACAGAGCACTTTGCTGTTGAGCGGCTGGAGCGGATTCTCTGAAAAGTTGTTCGGGAAATTCTTGAGCCTCGGCCAAGGGAGGAAAAACAAGCCCAACAACAAACCACACAAAAATCCTTTCTCTGGCAAACTCCATTGTGTTTCCCAGCGCAGCAAGAGAGGCTGAAGTCAATGATATCACGGCACATGCAGGGGGGTAAACAGTGGCTCTCCCTCCTCTCCGAATGGCAAAGGTTGTGTTGGAAAACTGCTCCAGTGCCACCATCCCCGGAGCAGGAGGAGCAGTGAAGTGCTGCCACCGGGATAGCAACAGCTCTTCTGATTAAAAAACACGTTGTAAACATTGAAACAAACTTCTCTTGGCTGACTCTGAGCTTCTAAAGGGGGTGGGTTTGATTCCTTCCCCAGGCTGTGGAGCTCGGTCACCCACCGCAGCATCCCCGGCAGCAGCGCAGCTGAGGGACCCGTGGTGGGAGGGAGCACGACCAGCTGGGGCAGAGGCTGGGCTTGGAAATGTGCAGAAGCTGGATTTGCTTCCCTGTGCTCTGCCTGGCTGGAAAAAAAACAACCCCTAAGATTTAAATTACACTCGGATGTTTCGGAGCGAGGCAAGCTGCAGAGGTGCAGAAAGTCGGGGCACAGCATGAGATTAAAACCTGTCCCCAGTACATCTCCTGCATGTCCAAACCCTTTCAAAGGGAAAAAAAACCCCAACCCTTAGGTGGCTATGCCAGTTCCCAGTCTGTGAACCTCAAGCAAAGACACCTCCCTGCCCAGCTCCTTGACAGGGCACTGATGTTTGGAGATCCACGTGGAAAGCAGCTCTCTAGGGGTGTGGGTGCTGCCTCGGGGATTTTTCCTGGTGGCAACAGCCCAACTCTGAGCCACGGCAGCCACCTGCTGGTACCTGCTTGCCCACATCCCTGCCTGCAGTGCCTGGACATGCATCTCTGCCTGCCAGAACCACCCGCATTCTCCTTGCCTGTATCCCACTCCTGCATCATCCATACCTGTAGCACCAGCATCATCCACAGGAACCAGGGGATGGGTGAAGGTCCTGCTGCTCTGCCCATCCCATGGGATGGCACTGCCCCTGTGGGGCTTCTCCAGTGGGTCCCTAGCCCACCTTTCCCTGAGGCTGAGGATGCTGGGGGACAGGACAACAGGGCACCAGAGGAAACACCTGGCTGCCTGGAGGTAGGGAGTTCCTATTTATTTATTTAGATTTTTTTTTTATTGTTTATTTATTCTTTAAAGCCAGCCCTGGTAGGCAGGTGTCTGCTCAGACAGGGTCAGGGTGCTGGTGGCTTGCCCCCATGTCCCCCACCAGTTCCCCCAGGGCTGGATGCTGTCAAGAAGCCCATCCTGTCTTCTTAATGACCAAAGCAAGGTTCAGCCTGCTGTCCTCCTGCACTGTTACTTTGGGTTGAAGCACATCTCATTTTGAGTCTAGGTAATCACTGGGGTTTTACGGGTGATGATACAAGAGCTGCCAGTTTTCATTACACTTTTCCAGGCACTGCTGAGTCCTTCCCTGTCTCCGTGTCCCCAGTGGTGGGGGATCAGCGAGGGGCCAAGGTGACCTGAGCTGGAACATACAGTAGATTTTTGGGTCAAAACACAAAAGACACACATCTCTCCACCAGAAATCCTCCACGGCCACATTACAGCACCCAGTGTCCTCCTGCCATGAAGGATTGAGGTGGCAGAGCCTCCTCTGAGTTTGAACAAGCCCCCCCACACACAGCCACAGTCTCCCTCACTGCCTGGGGACCAGCAACTCATCCCAGCAGGGTTATTCCTCAGCACAACGAACAAGTGAGTCTGAGCGGGGGTACAGATGAACATCAGGCATCAATTTGTCAAAGGATAAAGGCTTTATTTATTAAAATAGTAATTCTTCTTCTCTCTGTGAGGCAGAACACCTGCAGAGCTGGATGTGTTGTGGCAATGAGTAACCGAGTTCTGGGACTGCAGCTGGTCACAGGGGTCAGCAACGCTGATGAAAATATGCTGAATATTTTCACTGTGGCTCCAAGAGTCAGGGCTGAAGGGGTCTCTGCTCCACAGCCCCGTTGGATGCTGCATCCAGGTCGTGCTCCTCTGCATCCCTGGTGATGTCTATAAAGACCTGCAACATGGCACAGAGGAAACAACCCCATCATTGCCAAGGACTGACAGTTTTTGTGCTGGTCACGGGTTATTTCTTCCCTTTATACAGGCAATTTCTAGCCTGGAACTCCCACATCGTCATACCTGTTGCAAAGTGTTCAGTGACAAGCTGTACTCCTCAAGCCTGAAATTCTGTTTAACTGCAGGGGGGTGGAGAAAGAATCCTTAAAACCCAAATCCATATAAACAATTTGAAAGCCGTCTCCTTACTCAATTGATTGTTTCCTTTTACCTGCTTCTAGCTTGGAGAAAGACCGAGACAGGGGTAGTGCATCAGCCACTGGTATCTTGTAGATAAGCAAGGAAGAGGTCCTGAAAAGGCAATAAAAACAAATTAATTCATAATTTTGTGACTCGGCATCAAAGTTTGGGTAAATTGCTGAGCAAGGTCAGTGGGAGCAACAGAGAATCCCAGCACAAATACAGGCTGGTGTGCAGCCCACAGGCCACTCACCTTTCTTGCCGAGCCGCGCAGGGGAACAGGCTCAGAATTTCGGCGTGGAGAGCATCACCTTTCTCCGGGTCTGACATCTTAATTTCTAGGTGGTAACTTGTGCCAAACTTACTTTTGAGATCCTCAGGGGAACCAATGTACCTGCAGAGGAGGGAAAACACTGCTCAAAGCACCATAACCAGCAAATAAAGCATCCCCTCATTCAGCAGCTGAGACGCACGGAAACTGCGTGTTACACGCCCGCCACAATCCAAACCAGTATTTTCTCTTAGATTAAGAAGGATTAAAAAAAAAAAAAAAAAAAGCCAGCAAACCCAAACAAGCCCCCTCAGGCGTCACCCTGGTGCTGGGTGTGACCCAGTGCCCACCGTAGGCGCCCCGACACCAGGATGGCCACGCGGTCACACATCGCCGCCGCCTCCAGGGACTGCGTGCTCAGGATGGCTGCTCGCTCCTTGCTTTTCATGGAGCTCTGGATCAGCTTCCTGGGGACAGAGGGATCACAGTTACTTCCCGGGACGAGCCAGAGGAAACCTGGTTTATGTCTCCCTTCCTAAAAGCAGCTGAAATTAGAAAGTCATTAGAAAGTGGATGACTATTCGAAAGACTTCCGCTATCTCGCTTGAAGGTGAGGTGGATGCCGATGTCAGTGTTCCAGTTTGTCACGGCAGCCTCCCCCCAGATTCTACACTAAAGCAAACACAAGGGCTGAATGACTAAAGGAAGAAATACCTATAATTTTTTTTCTTTTTCTCTGAAGAAAACAGGCATTTAGGCCCTTTTTGTCACGCTCACCACATGCGGCGCTGCCCTTTCGGGTCCATTCCCACGGATGGCTCATCCCAAAGCATCACTGTCGGATCCCCCAGGATGCTCAGAGCAAAGCACACCTGAAATGGCAACAACAGGAGGTCAGGGCTGCTTTACTTTACCTGCAAAACTGGTGAGTTGTCCTGATATATCTTAATCCTCATGAATCTTTTCGAAGCTGAAGCTCTTGATTCCAAACGCAGGAGGAACAGGGATTAAAAAAAAACCCAAACAAACCACACATCAGGTGTTCTCAGTTAACATTTTAATCTCTCAAAATCAGATTTCCCCAAAACTCCTAAGCCTGCCAGAGATGAGAAAGTGCTTTTCCATCCCATTTACTGGCAGATGCACGTGGTGGGGCATGAAGAGGTGATTACCTTGTAAATCCAATTTGTGGTTAGCTCTTATTAAACACACAGTGTGGGAGAGGGGGGTGGAAAGAGGAGGGAGGAACCTGCCAGGCTTGAGTCCAAAGCCATTGATGAAAATAAATGATGGCAGGAACCCACTCAGCTGAAGGTTTTCTGTCCAAGGAAGAGCAAGCAGGGTTTGCTCAGGCAGCAAAGATGAAGGTAACACGTACCTTTCTGGCTTCTCCAGCAGATAACCTCCTGGCTGGGGTCTTGAAATGCTTCAGGAGGTCCAAGGCCTTGCCTATGCTGCGGGCAATGGAAAGGGAAAATGCCAAAATGACCAACTTGGTGTGCAAACACTGTGATCAGGGGAGCTGAGGAACCAGACATACCTGTCTTGGCTGACTACACATATCACCTTGGGTTACCTGGTGATTTTACTCCTAACTTGGATGGTAAATGAAGGAATTTTTGCAGGAATTCAAGGCATTAAGTGCAGCTAATGAGATAAATGAGTTCCTCATATAACTGGCCATGAACTGGAGCAACTTTAATTTTTTCCTGAAGTTTTCTAGATAAACTTGGGCTAAAATCTTCCTTGACAAGAGACTGAGAACAGTATGAAGTAGCAGGCCTTATCAGGAGATCTCATTTCTCCAAAGTAAAGAGGCATCGAAGGCTCTGTCTCTGAGTTGGAAGGGACCCACAAGGACCATTGAGATCCCCTCCTGGCCCAGCACAGGACCATCCCCAAGACTCACCCCAAATGCTCCTTGAGCTATGTCAGGCTTGGTGCTGTGACCACCAAGCAGGTTTATTATCAGGAAAAACCTTTCCCTGCCCTATAGAATCGTAGGGTGGCTTGGGCTGGGAGGGACCCTGCCTCTGGAGGGAGGAAGACCCCAAAGCTGAGGTCATTTGGCTTCATACCAGCTGATGGTAAGAGCTGCATCTTCTTTCCTCATCCCTCTCACGGCAGCAAATGCCTCCAGGTGCTGGAGCACCGTCAGGTCTGGCCAGAGCGGGTCCTGCTGAGGGCAACAGCCCAGGCAGCCCAGGCTGCCCTGCCCTGGGGACAGGGAGGCTGCATCGTGGTCCCTGAGCAGCACCTGCACAAACACAGCAACACACACAGAGCTGGGGGCGTGGCAGTCATAGAATCACAGAATGGTTTGGCTTGGAAGGCACCTTAAAAGCTCATCTCATTCCAAGCCCCTGCCACGGGCAGGGACATCTTCCACCAGCCCAGGTTGCTCCAAGCCCTGGCTGAGCCAAACAGCAGCCAGATGAGCAGCCAGCAGACACCGGTGAGTGGTCACCCTGGGGCTGCCCAGAAAGCTTCACGGATGGGGTGATCCCGCTCCATCTGCCATGAAACTTTGTTAGTAGTACCAACACGAGACTCCCTTTTCCTAGTAATGCTTTTCTGTTTCCAACATTCAGTCCCAAATCTGTAACAGCAATGGCATTTCCCCTCCCCCGGCACATGCCATTAATCATTCTGCACATAATTAATTGATGGATTGTTACTGGCCCAACACTGTCCACATTCGTTTTCAATTTCCTGGTTTTGCAAGGCTGTTTATGGAGAGCGTTATTTTTATTTTGGTGGTTTTTTTTTTTTTTTTTACATGGGAACATTTCCTTCAGGGCTTGGGAAATTTCACAATGGGTTTCCAATGCCCCCCAAGATTTTCTGTAGCTCAGATCCTTAAATCTGCAACATTGACTTTCATGAAAACCAGGATGTGCTTGAAGTAAATCAACACTTTCCTCTCACTTCTGTAAATATCCAGAGTATATAAATTGTACATAAATGTCCATAAATTCCTTGACTGAAGGGCTGTGTTGCTGACTTGCCTTATCACATCCCTAATTTATAAAGGCATCAAGGTCACCTCCAAAGGAACCACCTACCTCCCCAGCAGTCACTGTTACTTCTCCAGAAATCATGTTGATAGTTGTGCTTTTTCCAGCTCCACTGGGTCCTAACAGACCTAATACTTCTCCTGAAACAAATATGCAAGAACTGTTAATAATAATTACTCTTAGTAAGACCTTCTTCCATCTGTGCTGGGCAATATCTAAATGTACAGTATGGGAAGGGGTTGTTCATTAATTTATCCCCTATAAATTAAAACTCGGAGTGCAGGAGCCTGGGATGTTGGGTCTGGTTGCCCACAAGAAAACTGTGACAAAAATATTTCTCCATACGTGACCTTCACAGTAATTTCTGTTATAGTGAGTGCAGCCAAATACTTGAACCTTTTTTAACACTAAAAGAGAGGTTTTTGACAGCAAGTTTCTTCTGTTTCTTGAAGATGGAAGTGGCTTTCTTGACTTCATATTCCTTGCGCAAACTGTTGACAACGACGGCAGATTCCTGTGAAAAGACGGAGAGGGAAATAAAAACTCTCCTCCTGTCCCATGGGACAGCTGGGCTGTTCTTACCATTAAGTGTGACTCTCTAAAAAGAGAAGATTTCTCAAATAAAAATACAGGAAAGAGAGCAACAGGGAAAAAAAAACTTAAAAAAAATGGAAAATAAGCAGAATGGGAATAAAAATAATAGCGTCAGCTAAACTCCTTCTGGTGCCAGGGTGGCCACGGGCTGGGTGGTGAGATCAGGTCACGACACCTGAGTGCACGAGCTTGGGAAGCAGAGATGAAGGTAAAGTAGCTGAGGAAGCAACCTGAAGATGGAGAATGAAAAGGGAAAGGAGGCAGAAGGTTGGACTCACCTCGTCCTGCTGCAGGGAGACCATCGCGCTCCGCACCCGCTCCCTCTCCGCCTGCACTTCTGGGGGCTCCTCCCCGGGGTGGTCCCTGTTCTGTTGGGCGATCACTCTCCTCTGCTGGATCCTACAAGTGGAGGAAGAGAGGTGGCATCACTGGGAGTCACCTCCAAGAAGGCTGCAAGTGTTTCCAAGTTTGGTCCCGGGGCAGCGCCAAGGCAGCCACTGCAAAAATCATTTGAACTCAGGGGGCTCATAAAACATCCTGAGCTGGAAGGGAATTCACAGGGATCACTGGGCTGTTCCACAGACAGTGTTTGCTCAAACATTTGTTCGTGGGAGAGACACTAAACCCCACTGGCATCCTTGAGAAAATAAAGGCCAAGTTTAGCTTTTCCTTCATCCGTAACCATTCACTGGTTCCTGCTTCACACACACCAGTGATCCGTTCAAGGAGGATTAAAATACACACAGCTGGTTTTCAAAGCGACTTGGGCACCTAACCCAGAGCCACAAGATCACAGAATATTCTGAGTTGGAAGGGACCCACAAGGACCATCAGCTCAACCCAGCTGGGTCACATTTGTTAATGCTTGAAAATCCAGTATTTTCCACAAATCTTCTCCCACATGACTTAGGTGGTCAGTCTCTTGTTGGTGGTGAGAGAGAAGCAGAAGAGCAGGTAGCAGATGACCAGCCTGATGAAGCTTTAGGGGAAGTCTCCATCCTACCAGGAGCAATACTGACATGTTTGAAAAGGAGTTAAAATGCTGTGTTTTGATTTGTAACTATAAGTTTTCCAGCTGCAGTGAAATGTCCTGAAACCTCAACTATGAACCTTAATAAGAAAAAAAGCTTAAATCACAGTTTTTATCCTCTCAAGGACACTGTAGTTCAACTGATCTTCTATTGCAACTCACTGGGTGGGAATTTGCCACCAAACACATGCAGGGAATCTCCAGTAAGTTAAGTTGCAAATGGCAATGGCCCAAAAGAGTTAAAAATTCCTCCCCCTTGTCCTTCGTTTCCTCCCCTTCAGATAAACTGGTTAAAACTAAAAAAACACAACCTTTATCCACATTTTGCAAAGCTTAAGTTCCCTCCTCCCCTCCTCCTGCTGTCAGGGGTGAGCCAGGAGCAGCACCAAGCAGACTGGGGTAATTCTGGCTCACAAGGAACCCCTGGGACACACCTGAAGACGGGATCAAATCTCGCAACTCCTTCTCCATATCTCATCTCCAAAAAGCGCAGGAGGAGAGCAAAGATCACACAGTGGAGGTATGGCTGAAAAAACCCAGAAATTAATTAGGTTTGTATGGAGACAAGGCAACAACACACTTGATTAATATTAATTTTAGGGGGGTGCAGGAACCTCTCTCATTTATTTCAGTTAAAAGGTTTTAAAGGGGAAGAAGTTAAATTGATGCTTCCCATGCATTTCCATCTGACATGCAGATCTTCTGCAAAAGCCCTGAATTCCTTCTGCATTCCTTTAGCCCAGAAAATCTGCACCTTAACAGATCCTACAGGATGGGGGATCACATCATTCTGCTGTAGAAGCAGCATAAAACTGATCAGTTGATTAATAATATCTCTCCCTTATACATGAGCTCCACTTCACACCCCGCTTCCCTCCTCAGTTTTTATGCACAGATGGTGCAGCATCCAGGGGCCACATGAGGCACAAGCCCACGATTCCTCGGATGTGCCTCCCCTGCCAACCCTTAGAGCAAAACTTTGACCACAAAACCCGTGGTTTATTTATGGGGAGAGCTGTACAAGCCCAGTGCCAGTCCACTGCATCACAACAGCCACCCTTTCCAAAGCAACCACCTTCCAGTTGTTCCTTACCACGAAGACAGACATGTAGATGTGATTCCAGGAGTGAAGTTCGTCGTTGCTAAAAGCTGTGAAGTGCTACAAGAACAAGATGTCAGTGAATTAGGAAAATTCCTTGGCACGGTGTGTCTGAGTGCAGGGTCGGAGCAAGTGTGGGAGGTTTTCTTAGCTTTTCTTTAGGATGGGATAAAGCAGATTTGAGCTGTACTTTGGTGCTACCAAAATACAGCCATAAATATCCCTATCAAACAAAGGATTAACAACTCAAATCTTGGCTCCTTCTCTCACTCCTCAGACCTTTTCTTCTCCCGCTGTCTTTCCTCACTCTCTCTTTTGGGCACTTTTTGAGACAGGGAACTTGAAAAGTGCCTCTTGCTTTGCCAGTTTGCACCATTAGGACCATTATGGAATTTAGCAGGGTGTGTTTTACTTACTGGTGCAGAGAACATCATCCAGCCCAGGGGTGGAAACACAGGAATCAAAGTGCAGGTGTAGTAAAGTGGTTCATTGTAGTCACTGATGATATAGACAGCATAATTCACCTGGAATAACGCAGGAAAAAGGATTTCCAGTATCAATGTGTTGTTGCTAAAAAGCGGCCTCTTTGTCACTGATTTGGGTTATTCTGCTGCATGGTGATATGTCTGAAATGAAGCCTCGAGTGGCAAGACATGTAAACCAAACATTTCAGAGCGAAGCTGCTCTTCACTTACCAGAATGAAGATTAAAGACCAAACGTAACGATTGCTTCGGCCCCTGCGAAGCTTGAAGGCAATTAAATAGGTGAGGAGGACAAGAGATACTCCATAACCAATGATGCAAATGATCTGGGGAGAGAGAGAGAACAACATCAGTGATAAGGAGGGCATGAGGGCATGTGGGACCCGCCTGGAGCAGGTCAATAATCAAATAATTAAAGCCCGAGCTCGCTGCGGGGTGAGGGAGGGGGATTTGTGTCTGCCTGTTTTCCTGCATGCAAAGAGCTCACCAGGAGCAGGATGGGGATGGTCTGCAAGGGGAAGGTGCGGCTGGAGGCCACCAAAAGCCCGAACATGAGGCACATCAGGGCCCAGAAGAGCGGGACGTCCACCAGGGCCTGCCCACACCAGTATGCCGAGGGGAAGAGCCCCGAGAGCCGCAGCTGGGAGCGAGCCTGGAGCTGCAAGCGGGAACAGGGAGTTAGAAGAGTCCAAAACACCATTCCTGCTCCTCCTCCTTCTCTGTTCCCTTGCTCCTCCCTTCCCTGGCTGAGCCTTCCCCTCCTTCCCAAGCACTTGCAATTCGTAGTTCTACTATTGTTTAAAACCACATTATTACTAAAAAGAAAAAAAAATTAAATCATTCTGATCTCAAAATCCTTATTAGCATCCAAGTTATTCTGAGCCACAGCTGATTCCCTGGGATGCAGGGAAATGCACTTTGGTACAACACCGTGCTTGTGTGGTTGTATTTCTTCTAACATCCTAGCTAGAAATCATAGAATCACAGAACGGTTTGGATTGGAAGGGACCTGAAAGCCCACCTTGTTTCACCCCCTACCATGGGCAGGGGCACCTCCCACCAGCCCAGGTTGCTCCAAGCCCTGTCCAGCCTGGTCTTGGACACTTCCAGGGATTCAGGGGCAGCCACAGCTTTTCTGGGCAACCTGTGCTATGGCATCACCACCAGTAACTGGTCTCCAGAGATACTGAATTTATGTTCACTTCTTGTGTAAGACCATCTACAGCTCGTGCTCTTTACCTTGTAATCCTCCATGCTGCTCACTGCCAAGAGGGGAGGCAAACCAGCAGCCAAAATCAGCAGGTAGCTGAGACAGTTGAAAAAAATATAGTTCTTTATATCTGGGCTTTGTGTCTGTGAAGAGAAATTCAGAGTCACCCAAAATCAACAGCTACCCACAGAAAATCTGGCTCATAGGATGGTTGAACATGCAAGTGAGCAAGAACACTAATGATAAACCATTTGTGGGTTAGAAGAGAAAACAAGGCAAATAATTAAAAAAAAAAAAAAAAAGATGTTTGGCATCTTTGAATTTTCAAAAAGTATTTGAATAACTAAATTGTTGAGGAAAGAGACCAGCTTTTTGATTCTGATTCCTGCAAAATGGATGTTGGAGAAAGGTGGGGTTTGCAAGCATCACTTGACCATATTCATCATCATAGAATGGGTTGGAAGGAACGTTAGAGCTCATCACATTCCACCCCCTGTCATGGGCAGGGACACCTTCCACCAGCCCAGGTTGCTCCAAGCCCTGTCCAACCTGGCCTTGGGCACTTCCAGCAGCCACAGCTGCTCTGGGCAACCTGTGCCAGTGTCCCACCACCCTCACAGGGAGGAATTTCTTCCTAATATCCATTCTAAACCTGATCTCTGCCAGTTTGAAGCCAATCCCCCTTATTCTGTCACTCCAGGCTCTTGTAAATACACTCACCCTGTAAAAGAGCTCGCTCCAGAGGCGGATGCGCTCGGAGCAGTTGAAGAGCCTCAGGAGGCTGTTGCTGATGATGTTCACTAGCACAGGGTAGCAGTTGACGGGTTCTACACTGCACATGACCGTGAACTGGTAGCTCTGAGGATGTGAGAGCAAAAGATGTCACCTTCGCGCCCTTGAGAAGCGTGAGCAGCACTTGAATAACATTAAATATCATTTAATAGGTCAAAAAAATAAAAATCCTCCCTTTTCTGATGTGTTTATTTCTCTGTACCTCGTTTAAACACTTTTCAGAGGATCCTGCTGGTGTACAGGATGAAAGAAGGAAAAAAAAAACAATCCCTCACCTTGCCTTCCAGGGATACTTTTATAGCTCCATTATAATGTGGAAGGCTTGTGATGTTCTTCTCAGGAGTTATTTCTGGGGTTATGTTTTGAGTCTTCAAAGCAGCAATGAAATCCTCTATTTCCGATCCTGAAATCAAGTTCAAGAACAGAAATCAGAGTACTTAGGGTTTTTTACTTTAAATATAAACAGTTTCATACAAACAAGTTCCTACTTGCAAAGTAGGGGATGTTAAAAAAAAAAACCCAAACACTGAGATTCTAAGCAAACATGTATTTGCTATATTTTTTTTTCTATTTTAATTAAACTGGTTAAACACAATGTGTGTTTCCATTCTTAGCTTATTAATTGCCTTTTTTATTATTTTATTTTGCCTGGTTCATTACTCTTTCACGTATCATCTACTCAGTTATCATCGCTAAAAATGGATTTGCTTTTTGCTCAAAAAAAACCCACCTCCCAAAGCCACAGATATATAAAGGAATGTACAGAGTAAGGCAAGGTTGGTCTGTCAACTATAAAAAGATTCAGGTTGGTGCAGATAGTGAGTCAGCATCACATGTTCTTCTTTACCTGTGTCATTGAGGATGAGAAGGTTTGAGGACTTATCTTGAATTTTCTCCTTAGTGGGAAGAAAATATGGACTAGCTGTGATTTCCCAGCTGCTGGAGCTGTACCACAGTTGAATGAGAATTAAAATCATCAGCAGTGGAAGCATGAATGTTCCAAACAACAACAATCTAGGTGGAAAAACAGACCACGAGTGAGTCCAGGGGAACTCCAACTTAACAGATACTGTGATTTGTGGGGAAACTTAAAACTTAAGGAATTCAGAGCTCTACCAGTAAGTTCAGGCTGCCCTTATTAACACAGCTTTTAAACATTTTCCACCTGATCCTCTGCTTCCAAACATCTCCAGCATATTGAAGCCACTCCAGGGAATGATCAAATCCCTTGGAAAGCACCGAGCCAGCACAGGGGCTGCAGGGCAGGTGAGAGCTCCTGTACTTACACGGCCCTGAGGAACTTCCCGTCGTGCTGCAGTTTCAGGAGGCGAATTCTCATCACAGCACGCACTTGCTGCCTCCAGAGCCCCATCCCATTCCCTGCCAGGATCCCCTGTTTGGGAAACCCCGGGAGGGTTTGGTCCCTCTCCTCCAGGTCTCCATCTCCTGTGGGTTAGAGATGCCATTATCCACCAAGAGCCTTCACAGGACACATTTTAACCACAATCAACGAGTTCTGAACAGAGGAATGCTTTGGGTTTTTTAAGTCAGAGAAGGAATAAGGGCAGAGAAAAAGGGTCCTAATTAATCCAGAATATAAATTATATTGGTGACTGCAGTCTGGCTGAGCCTGGGCTTTCAACATCACCCTTCCAACATCAGCCATCATCCTTCAATTCTTGTGCTTAAAAGCCTGTGGGAAGTCAAGACCGAATCATCCAGACTTCCCCAAGAAGATATTCTTCACTAAAGGAAAGTGGGATACAACTGCTACTCCAGACCTACCAAAGTTCACAGTTAACAGAAACTCATTAGGTGTTCAATTAAAACATCTGGACATGTGGGACCTTAACAATATCACGTGCAAATTGGAGTCAGTGCTTTACCTTCTCGATCGACGGCTTCCTCACCCTCCAGCTTCAGGAAAACATCTTCCAGGGTTGTCCTGGTGACCTCATAATTGACAACCCCCTGCAAAAGGCTGCTCTCGAGGTGGCTGAACAGATCTGCACAGCAGGAACAACCAGACTCAGCCCAGTGGCCAAGGCTGGTGCCAAGCACAAACTCAATATTGGTGGGATTAAAGTTGGATGTTCCAGCATTCACATCATTAATCTCCATAACTTAAAAATCATCATAGAATTATCGTGCTCTTTAGAGGCAAGTAGTGGGAAATTCAGAGTTTTTGATTAACATGGGCCATCCTGAAAACAGAGGAGACTCGGTGGATCTTAGTTTGGAGATTAGTTGGTGGATTTTCTTTTGCTCATCTGCATTATTAACATTAACATGTGCACTGGAGTCTTCCTGTAACACTGATGTTTATGCAGCTCCCCAATCCCACACAGTATGGACCAAGGGAATAGAGTCACTCCCTTCACAGCAACTTTGCTTTCTGCTTTTCCCACCACTTGGTTTCCCTTTGAAACCCTGGCATAGTGACAGGTTTTCTTACCTGGGAAGCTGTCAGTGTTTTCCAGGGGCAGCATGTAACACAGCTCATCCCTCTTCTTCCCTTTGAGCACAGCATCAGGGCTGTACTGTCTGACCAGGGATGAGATCAGCTCTGGGTCACACAGGTCATTTATGTGCATCCTGTTTGTGTTAAAAAACCATTGTTATAACGTTAAATGAGGGAGGGAAAAAAATGTGTGCGTCATCTGCTTCAAATCCAAAGCCAGGGAAACCTTCAGAACTGGGCAGCATTTCAGTGGGAATTTTTATAGCTGTCTGCAGTGCCCCTGGTTTTGCCATGCATGCAAAAAACAGCTGAGGTTGGGAATAATGATCCTGGCCAGTACTGCTAAAGCAAGAACACAGAAATTAGGATCCAAAGGAAAACAATTTCACATTAAAGCTGTTGCACCTCACTTTGGCCCCCTTTCAGCTGCAAAGGAGGTTGCAAAGTCGTTTTAGCTACCTGCTTAGGGCTTTCAGGATTGGGTTCCAAAGAAAAGCAGCTTGTTGTCCAATGCAGGGTATTTTTGGTACCCTCAAAAGTCTTTTAAAATGGATAGTTGGGATTCCTATTGCTCTGTATAGAAACTGTACAGAAACACAGACTCTACAAGAAAACACTCATGAGAACTAGAAGTTGTTGTGGTTTTTTTTTTTCCAGAAAGAATAATGACCGAAAGGAAAGGATTTACCTTAAGTGGTAGCCAATTCCCCATTTTCTCTTCAAGTACAGGGATGAGCCAACACTCTGTAATCTCCCATTAGAGAGGAAAGCTTTCCGATCTGAGGAGGTATGAAAACAAAGGATTTAGGGGGATTTACAAGAGTGCAGTAGAGTGACCTCACCCTGCTCCTTCTGAACTCAACAGACATGTTAATAAACACACTGAGAGGAGTAAAACCAGGCCAGTGCTGAAGGTCTTTTTTCCTTTTAAACTGCTGCCTTTCTCCTAAATATCAAGGTTACCCTTTTAATTGTGAATTCTTCTGGGCTTGTGGAGAATTTCCCACACAGCATGGGAATAACAAGGAAAGATATTAATTCAAACAGTAGCACTAATGTCTGTGGGTGCTGTTAGTGACATATCCAGACAACATGGAAGTGCTTTATCCTGAGGAAGAGCACGAGCAAGGTCTTGGAGGGACACATCAAACCCACAGAGTGCAAATCTGGGCTCACCAGCGTGAACATCAGCCTCCTCCATGGACTGGGTGGTGAAGAGTGTGACGTGTCCAGCCCGGCGCTCCTTCAGGAGGCTCCACACGTGGTGCCTGGAGCAGGGATCCAGCCCAGCCGTTGGCTCGTCCAAAAGCAACACCTGCAAAGGCCAACCGGATCAGAACCCTGTTCCCATGGCTCAGTTCCACGTTGACATCACCTCAGTTCACTCTTTTGATGGTCTCACTCAGAGAATGAGAAATGCATCCTCAAATATCAGCCGTTTTTACTGCTCTTTCTCCTGTTACAGTATTACCGCTCTTTTAATTAAAAATGTGGTTCTCACTGAACTAGATTCCTCCATCCTTCCTAGTAGGTCAGTAGCCTTGGAATACCAGGGGAAAATTACAGCTGTCTCTGTGCCAGGTCAAAGTGCAAAGCTGTGTGCTAAAACAGTACACACTGAGTGTGTATAAATCAGGTCCCTACCTGGGGGTTCCCTAAAATTGCAATTCCAAGAGACAACTTTCTTTTTTGGCTCCCACTCAGAGCATCAGCATAAACATTCTGAAGGTCGATGAGGTCCAACATCACGAGGACTTTCTGCACCTTGGTGAGACACGAAGACAAGAGTCAGACCTCCAAAGAACTTTTTAAATACATAAAGAGCTACACACAGTACAGGAGAGAACAACTTCAAGATTTCAAGCTTATCTGCTTTACAAGGCTTTGTTCTCAGAGTTAAATACTGCAGATCCAAGTTCTAACTCCCAGCATGAGGATAAGGAAGAACTGAAAAAGCACTTCACCCCTAAATTAGGGTTGTTCTCGTTTCCACGGAACCAGATGCTGGTGATGATTTTTCATAAATAAAGCCCAACCTGCCCAAGATGCCAGAAAAGAGAAGTCAGGGGCTGACAAGCACATACCAACCTCTTGCTCTACTTCCTTCTGCTCAATCCCCTTGATGGGGGCAAAAGTTTGCAGGTTTTCCTTCACTGTCAAGGCTTCAAAGTGCAAATTAAGTTGGGGGCAAACCCCAACCATTGCCTGAATTCCTTCCCTGTCCAGTACCTCAGAAACGTTGTAGTTGTATATCGTTGCAGAACCTGCACAGAGGAATGAAGGAAACAAATTTCATCCTGTTTCCCAGTTATAAGGAGAAAACAGAGTGGTTTGTGTTCACACCTTTGACAATAATCCCAGCACCGCGGATGTTTCTCAAGTGATAAAATAAAAACTAAAATTATTTTTAAAAAAGCAAAACAACTGTGTGGTCCAAAGCTTTAATACCCCTCAAAAGTATTTCAGAGCACCAGATCTCTCCCTTGAGAATAAAAAAACAGATTTCCCACAGGTGTTCTTCCTTGGAAAACATCAGGCCATCCAGATGGAGAAACAACCTGCTTACACACGTGAGCGTATCCATAAAGAGCACATCGTCCCTGGAGCTCGTGTGGAAGGAGAAATTTGCACTGGAACAACCCAGCATGAGGGAATTTTTTTTATTTGTTTTATTTTTTTTTGCATAATTCCCCCTTCCATTTGAAAGAAACAAACAATTTCTTGTCTTGAGCATTCAGGTCCATGATCTTACCTTCAGAAGGCTTGGTAAATCCACTGAGCACATTTAAAAGAGCAGTTTTCCCAGCCCCACTTTGGCCAAGCAACGCAGTGATCTGGCCTTCATATATATTTAAGGACAAACCTGGAAGAGAAACAGAAGATTAGGATGGAAGGTTGTGAGAGGTTTGTGGAACTTGTTCCCAGAGCTTGTTGCCACGAGTGAAGGAGTGACATTTCTTTTGGAGCTGAGGGGCAAAACCACAGATCCAAAAGCACAGGTTGGTTCTTCAAAAGCTGGGACTGAGCCTTGCAAGGAACCTCCTGTCAAGTCTTAATTGAATTGAGGGAACAAGTGTATTAACTTCAACACAGGAGATTTCAAGAGTGACTTCAAAGCAGCCAGACTTTACTGCCTCATTTTCTTTTTTTAGAAAAATACTTGATTTGTCTTTCTGTGGGTTGTTTGGGTTGGGTTCGTTGGGTTTTTTACTCAATATAGACATTTGGGACCGTATTGATATTTTTAATATTTTTCATATTTTTCTCTTTTTATATTTTCACTTGGAGTTCCTGTTGAACAAAGGCATTTAAAAAATACCCCACAACTATGCTGTGATCATGTCAACTATTTGCATTGGCAAGTGTTTGGAGAGCCCAGCTCAAGCAGAGACAGCAGATTTGTCTACAGCCAGGGACCAAAAATCCCCAAGTTTTGTTTTCCCAAAATAGCTTACATTTTGAAAGGGAGGTTTGAGAGGGGATTTTTAGAGTGGTGGAAAAAAACACACAGCTTTTAAGGAGATTTTTGCTGTTGCAAAAAGTAATAAGCAGTGATTTTCCTGGAGGGAAAAGGGAGATAACAAACAAGCTGGTAGAAATTTGCCAGTAATTTACCCCAGCAGAAATAACCATTGCACAATGTAATTCAACTGTACCAGAGGCAGAATTCAGTACATCCAGTGCATTTCAAAACACTTTGAGTTCTTACCGAGTGAAAAAATGAATAAAAGAATTACACAATCTCTTCTTACCCTTTAAAGCTTCAGTGCTCTTGCCCTTCTTCTCATATATCTTTTTAATGTTGTTTAGTCTAAAGGAAAGGTAAGGAGGCCGTTACAATGGAATCTCACAATCTGGGCACGTTCCCTCAAAATAACCCTTGAAACCTATTAGAAGGATATTTCCCAGCTCCTCCCCAAGCTGGTCCTGCTCATTCTGAAGGAATCACTTCATGCAATTCATTTCTTGTACCTCTAAAGCAGAATTAGCAACTGTACTTTTTTAAAAGTTGATTAAAAGGTTTCCAAGCCCAACTCAGGGAACACTCAGTGAATGAAGCAGGAGGCCCCGGGGAATGAGATAACATGTGGTTATTTAATTAAAAGTGATGACTTAGCTATTAATTCGGCAGATTTATGATTGTTTTCTGGTAACAAGCAAGAGGCAGCATCAGCAAAAAAGCCCAAGTAGCCCTGGAAGGATGTGCACAGAAGGATTTTATTCACTACACTCCATCAGCTTTGTGCTTAAAGATCACAGAATATGCTGAGTTGGAAGGGACCCACAAGGATCATCAAGTCCAACTCAGCCCTGCACAGGATGATGGTGAAGGGGGACAGAGTCACTGCTGATGCTCTGCAGAGAGGAAAATGTAGGGCAGCGAGTTTGGGTCTGGCTTGGAGGATTCACCTCGTCCGATAAATGTTCAAGTCCAGCTCTGGAGCAGAACGAAACCCTGAACAAGCCCTCCCTTTCACACGTTTGCCATTTACTTTATCTCTCTATATAACATGGCTCAGTCTAACATTCACAGTGTAGCGTGACTGTACTCTCTAGAGTCAACTATTGCACGTAGGGGTGTATTTTCCATGCCTACAGGAGTCCTCACCTGATTGCTTCCTTCCCATGGAAGCCCGGGGGCATGGGCTCGGTGTTACCGCTGAGAACGGGGTCGTGGTTGCTCTCGCTGCCAGCTCTCACCCCCACGTACCCACTGCTGGGCTTGAACCAGTAGGAGGGCCTCAGGAAGAAGGCAGGAGGATATGGGACCCCATACTTGCCTAATTCAGAGACAGAGAAGGGGAAATATCAGCCCCAAACCTTCCAGCCGTCTCTTCCTCGACAGCTGCAGGATGCAGGCTCTCAGAAGAGTAAAATAATTGATAAGTTCTGCTATTTAAGTTGTCCACTCATTCGTATCTGTAAATGCAGGTGGAGAATAATCACAGCAAAGACCCCATTTGCAAACCCTTTGGTCCAAAAATACCAGCTCAAGTCCTGCAGCATCCTTCCAAACCCAGTGGTCAGGGCTGTGGGAGCAGGATCTCACCGCAGGGTTTAAGCCTGTTTTTGAGGCAGGACCCAACAAAGCGGTTCCACCCACCCAGATTCTGGGCAAACAGGATTCTTCCCAACCATTTACTTCCTGAGAAATGCAGTAAATCCCATTTTCATCCCCTGATATAACATCTGTCAAGGCTGTTAAGACACCCTTCCACAACCTGACCAGCGCGCTACCAGGACACCTTTTTTGTAGCTCCACGTGGGTTACAGTCTTCTCTCACCCCACCACCCCTTTGGTAGCTTCCCCCCCAAACAAGGGGAGAGAATTAGAGAAGAAAATGCAAGGAAATCTGCATTTTTTTTTCCCCCTCTCATGTTTCCACTCACCAGGTGAAACCTTATCAAAGTAGATGGCCAGTAGGAAATACAAGACACTGTCAAGGCTCAGGGTGAGGTAGAGCTTATAGAAAGGGTACAGTTCGGGGTTAGCTGCTGGTCCATGTTTCTCTAATTTTACCATCTAGGGGGAAAAAAAACAAGCACAAGTTAGAAGTGTCAGATAGTACCACGTGCAGCCTCCTGCTGTGTCATCACAACCACTTTCACTGAAAAGCCGAGCCCGCTCAGGGTCACGACGCTGTTTCCAAGGAGGCAAGGGCTTTTGTTGTGACCACGAGCACCAGAAACGCTTCAGTAGGCTGAATTCAAAGCCGTGGAGAAGTTACTACACCAGCAGAGTGACGCACGTGGTGTTGGGTGCCCACCACACGCATCCCCCCGCTGCAGTGACCTACAGAGATTTCAAATTACTGCATACACAGAGGCAGCAAAATGCACAGAGCAGCTGACTGTCCAACAGTCTTTGTTACAGCTTAGGATGGACTTTTTAGGAGTCAGATTTTCCAAGGATTTGGAGCAGAGGGATTGCTGTGGGCTGAACTTGAGTGGTGCCACTGACTTTCCTCTGGACCTACCGTTGCCAGGCCGGAGGTGAAGGCAAAAGGACTGCAGAGACTCAAAATCCATCCTGCAGACGGTGGCAGAAAGTCAAACAGTGTCAAAAAGCCCACCGACCCAAAGAGGACGTGAAGGAGAAATCCCACAAAACTGGCAATATTTGGCTGCTTTAACAACGAGCTGATCATGAAAGTGAAGTGAATCTGCAGCAGAGAAAACCAGGAGTTAGCAGGGTGTGTTTCTGCTGGCAATTGAAAAAAACAAAACAATGTGAAAATAGGAGCAAAATTAGAGATCCAGCTGAGTTTCAGTTGCCACCTACAGATGCACATGGCACATCACAAGATTTGCATCGTTTAGCAGACAGTTCTGAGAGTTAGGGCAGGCTTGTAGGGACAGATAAATCACTCCCAGCCTGGTGTTTGCACCTATTTTTACTCTGACTTCAAGTCAGAATCTCTCAAAATGTAATGGGAGTGATATATTTAGATATTATATTAAAATATAGATAAAATGTAAATTTTTAGGCATACAAAATATAGAATATGTAGATATATACAAAGATATAAATTGTAACAATAAATTCCAGTAGTGAGAAGTTTTTGTTACATTCTCATAGGAAACCAGAAAAAAAAGTTGCATAATTTAGGAAGACAAAAGCAGACTTACAGAGGCCGTGCCATAAAAGAAATAAAAAAAATATAGTTCTAAAAAGCTCTGGTGGTTCAAAGCTTCTGTCAGCGTGATCAGTGCCAGCGGAATGGCTGATATTGAGATGTACACAGTGTACAGCAAACTCCAGGACAACCTGCAAGGGAAGGCACAGTTATTTTTGGCCCTGAAACTACACACTCTTTAATTCAAACACTTCACAATTTCAGTATATTTGCAGCTTCCAGAGTGGAAGTGCACATTCTACACACGTCAGATAATGTAAGGCCTGCAATCACACAGTTAATTTCTGCCAGACTTACCAGAAGGCAACGTCCTGCAAACCCATTGCTCCCATCAATACCTTGAGCTTCTTCTTCTCCCTCAGAACTCTCACTGATAAAAAGTACATGAATGGGGAGTAGCACAAAATGGCACAAAAAATGAACAGGACATAATCCAGTCTGAACACAGGTTTCAGCCGGGGTGATTTCAGATGAACCCCAGAAATGGACTTCATTTCTTTCCAGACAGAATGGTTGGTTTTCATCTAAAGAAAAGAAACCAGGCATTAATTTCATTTCTGCAACAAAAGAGCCAACATCAGAACAAACAGGTTTTTCTGAGCATTAAAACTATTAGTTTTTTCAATATGGTTATGTTTATAAAGGGCAAGTAACAAATATTTAGCATCTTTTTGTACTGCCTTGTAAAAAACACTAACCCTGCCTTGAGCCTTGAGAATGTTCTGCCATTCTTTGAACTTCTGAGTCACACCACGTATTTAAGAAGTTAATGATCACAGAAAATCACAGGATCATAGAATCCCAGAATGGTTTGGGTTGGAAGGGACCTTAAAGTTCATCTCATTTCAATCCCATGCTATGGGAAGGGACACCTTCCACTAGACCAGGTTGCTCCAAGCTCTGTCCAGCCTGGCCTTGGACACTTCCAGGGATGGGAAAATGATCTGGTTTGGTGGGGAGGTGGTTTTAGTTTTTTGGGGGGGAGGGGGTTGCTGTTTGCTTTTGATTTGTGCTGGTTTTTTTGTTTGTTGGTTTGTGATTTTGGTTGGTTGGTGGTTTTTTTTTGTTTTGTTTGTTTGTTTTGGGTTTTTTTGTTGTTGTTGTTGTTTTGGTTTGGTTTTTAAAGTTTACAGACACCTCCGCAAAGAACAGAAAGCATGTTTTCCAGGTGGTCACTTACTTCTATGAGTGCTGCATCAATGCTGGACTGCACTGAGAGGAAACCCCCGTACCAGTACAAAGGAACTTTGCAGTAATTTTCTGAATAATCCCAGCAGGATTCTGTTGGGGAAAGAAATAAAAAAAAAAAAATTATTACATTTCCATATGTATGTGTGTATAAATATTTACATATAATGTGTGAGGTTGAAAATGTCTTTTACCCAAGAGTCAGGAAATCAAGATTTAGTTTTACTCAACCTTTTATGTTTTAATGTGAAGACAGGCTGGGAGAGCTGGGGCTGTTCAGCCTGGAGAAGAGAAGGTTGTGTGTCTGAAGGGGCTACAAGGAATCCAGAGAGGGACTGTTCATCAGGAACTGGAGTGACAGGACAAAGGGGATTGAGTTCAAACTGGAAGAGGGGAAATTTAGGTTAGGTATTGGGAAGAAATTCTTCCCTGTGAGGTTGGTCAGGCCCTGGCACAGGTTGCCCAGAGGAGCTGTGGTTGCCCCTGGATCCCTGGAAGTGTCCAAGGCCAGGTTGGATGGGACAAAGTTGGACCTGGGCTAGCGAAAGGTGTCCCTGCCCACAGCAGGGGGTGGAATCGGACAGCTTCTGAGCTCCCCTCCAACCCAAACCATTCCATGATTCTGTGACATGGATTCAGCACAGAGATCCCACCAAACAGCTTTTAATGTAAAATCAGATTCTATGGTTTCATTTGGTTTGTTACCGATGTGGTCAAAGGCATCATTTGGAAACACAGTTTTGCTGATTTGAAATCTGAGGCTGTAGGAGAAGTCATCCTTAAAGACAACACCAACAACTTCATCCTCCAAAATTCCTTTTGCTTCCATTTTTTCCTCATTTTCCATCTCTTCTATTATTACACCTGTCATTAAAATAAATAAATAATGTCTAAAAACGTAAATAAATAAACCCATCACAGCTAAAGCTCTGATTAGTCAGGCAATAATATGAAAATGGGCATCACTACAGTTTGCACCCTCAAAAAATCAGGTTGGCCAAAGGTTTTTCCTCCCACCCCCCAGGGCCGGTTCAGACACAGCAGATGGAACAAGGATTTAAGAGCAGCATTTACCCCTCAGCACCGAATCCGAGGCCACCCTGCCCATTATCCTCCTGGTGCCGTTGGTCACAGGTGTGTACAGGAGCGTCAGCCCCGTAGCGTTGAAGGCTGGGTCGTCCAGCTGCCCCAGGGCTTTGTAGGGGAACTCTGTCCTCGGGTTGTACCAGATCATATCCGCCGTTTCCCGGAGCGTGAAGAGGAAAACCGCCGTCGTCACCCACTCCTGCAGGGAAGGAAGGAAAGGCAGAGGTTGAGCTGCAGCCCACGGACTGGGAAGGCTCTTCCAGGCCCCTCCTCAGCCCAGCTCCTCCGACTGGGAGCGAGGGAGAGCCGTTCCACAGGTGTGGAGAGATCTGAAAACGCCAGGAACGCTTCCAGGGGAATAAAGATGTTGTTTTCTTAGCGCCGGAGCCAGGGAGGTCTGCTGGCCGTTTTACACCGTAGATCATGAATCGGACACTGTGTTCCCTTTTGTCCGGCGCGGGGTGGGAGCAGCAACCAAAAGCAACAATCCAGCTTGGCCACAGGGCCGTGTTGCGCCGGGGTATTCCAGTGTCACGGGAAGAAGTGCAACTGCTGACGTTTCCCAGGGAACCTCGCTGCCAGCTGAGGCTTCTCATGTCCCCTTGCATAAAAAAAACAACGCAATGCAAAAACACTTTGTAGTGGAAATCCTGATCTCCCTTTGGAAGGACCGGCACTTGCCTGAAAACTTTGAGTCTTCATCCTCCACACCAGAAGAACGTTTTTCCATTGGAGAGCACGGGTTTGCTGAGATAGTTTTGAGGCTTTCTTGAATATCCCCTGCATTTTTCCAGCTGAGATGAGAAAGAGAAGGATATAATTAAGAATCAAACAGGTCACTGGAAGTTAATATATTTACCTGCGTAAAGAGCACTTCAGGGGAAGCCAGTAACATGCCAAAGGTTGAGAAGCTGTCTCCATTTTAGAGTTTGGACAACCAAGGTGAAGTTCAAAGGAAATAGCCCAAGATCATGCAAGGGAACACAGAGCTGGGTCTGACTCAGCTGCCTCTTCCACGTGCAGAGATTCATCCTTCTTCATCTTTGTAGATGAGGCAACTGTTCACTTTCTACATTTCACTGTAGAAGGAGCAAATTGTTCTGGTTTCACCCAAATGGTGATGAACTTTGGCTCTAGCATAGCCAGAGCTGGTCAGCATTAGAACACCCATGTGTTCCTTCATATCTTCCTAAATACTGAGCAGGGAGCATTTATTAGGGGATACTTTTACGGGGGATATTTATTTCAGCTCCAAGTTTAACTCCCTGCACAAGAACAGCAGCGAGTTCAGAGTGACAGCTTTCACCCCCTTCCCAGGAGGAGAGCAGGGGAGGGAACCTCCCAGCATGTTTTTGTATTTTAATCCTTTCAAACGGCCTGAAACCCCAAATCAAAGCAACCTCAAATGCACAGTGCTCTATTCCCCTTGGACATCACTTCCTGATTTCACAGGTTGGGCAGCTGGAGTTAATAAATGGTTCTACTACTCTGTTCCCTTCCCTGCTTGTTTTTGGAAGAATTACATATTTGCCTGCTCGGAGTGCAGTGGATCCAGAATCCCTGTTTATCCTCTGACTGTTATCACAGGGCTTGTCTCCTGGTGCTCTCCTTTCTCCTGTGCTTCCCCACCCTGGCCTGCAGTGAAGGTTAAAGGCAAATAGGAAGGGATTTCTAGGAAATGTTACCTTTTTTTGCCCAGGTCTGGATTTCAGGCGCTGTGAACTGAAATCAGGATATCTGGGCAGTAAACAAAGGCTCATGGAAAACATGATGGTCTTGTAAAAACTGCACAGAACCTCTACAAGCACGACAAGCACTTCATTTAAAAAATGATGGAGCGGACCTAAAACTTTTTAGAAAATTCCAACTTAAGTTTCCACCAGTTTTAATTTATTTTTTTCCTGTGGAGCGAGAAGCAAATACCACTGGAAGCCAAATATGAAGCCAGGAATTCAAACAAGTGATGCTGCCCAGAAAAGCTGCATGAACATAATCAGGAGGAATTTAACTTTTGGTCAGATACCTAATAAATACTAGATATTATTAACTTTTAATTAGATATTTAATTAAGCCATTAGATAATGACCAAAAAGGTAAAGCAAGAGATAATCCTCTGCAAGACCTGAGGTACAAAACCTCATGCTCAGAAGACAAAATAAACCCATCAGGAGTTTATCTGGAGGCAGCAGTGTTTGAGAAGCTCTAAACCAGTTCAGAGCATCCCCTGTAAAACTGGGTGTCTCTGGAAGTGTTTGCCTCCTGAGAACTCATTAAACACACCCAAACTTCTTGCTCTCCAGGAACTCCCTGCCCAGGTGTTGCAGTAACTTCCACTGAGTCCTGTGCTCTCCCAAAGGTTGTCCCGGACAGGTACATCCCATATAACCCCTTCCTTTATTCACCAACTAGGGGAATTCCTATTTGGCACCTCCTCAGACTTATTTCCCTCTAATAAAAAATTAACTTGTTGCGATCTGGTTGAAGGTGTCCCTGCTCATTGCAGGGGGGGTGGACTAGATGTGATTATATTATATTATATTATATTATATATTATATATTATATGAGTTGATGATTCTAACTCCTAAAATCTCTGGGAGCACAGTCAGCAGCCTCTCCATGCTGGCTACGAAGGAAGCAATGAACGCTGCATCTCCCACTTCCCAGAGGAGTCACAGGTTTTCCAGGAGCCAAGGATTAATCCCTGCACGTGGGGAGTGCAGAGGTGAATGTGCTCTTTTCTGTACCCTTCTGTTTAGCAGTGATTGCAGTTACTTTGTTTGCATCTGGCCCCCTGATAACGGCAGGACAGATTTGCACTGACTCCACTCCTCAACACACAAACTTTAAAACAAGTTGTTTTCCTACTCCCAACTTGAAAATAACAACTCCAAGCCTGCCCTTTATCAAAGTTCAACGCTTTAACTCTTACTGAGAAGTGAAACTTGGTGGGTTTTTTTGTTTTGTTTTGTTTTTTTTTTTTTCATTTAGTAATATCAGCAAAGAAGAAGGAGGAGAGTGGAGGGAGTGATAATCATCTGGGAAGACCCAGTGATCAATCTGCAGCTCTTCACCTGCAGCCAAAAGTACATCCGTGGTGAGAATCAAAATTCACGCACACCCAGAAAAGCTGGATAGTTTTGCTCCTTTGCCTCTTAAACATTTTGCTGTGAAGCTTAAAATTTGTCAGAGAACGTGAGCTGGAAGGTGCAGCTCCCCTGCACTCAGTGTAACACTGAATTAAACAATCAGGAAAAAAAAATTGATCACCCAACAGAAGCCCTGCATGAAAACGCCCCAAGGAGAATATTTCTATTTCTAAATCAATTTTCCCTTAAAAAAATAATAATAAAAAAAAGAGAAATATGAGACTCCTTACCTGATACTGTGTTTTCCATCAGGACTAGGTGCCCCCCAGCTCTGAGGTGTCCGAGCTCCTGGTCCCTTTGCAGCCCCGGCGAGGGCTCAGCGCCGTAGCCCAGCCCGATGGCCATGCCCCTCTCCAGACGTCACAGCCCCATCCCAGGGGTGTGAACGCTCCCAAAACTTCTGGAGTGATGACCCAGCCATGAAGCAATCCCTACAACCTGCTGGCCCGGAGCCTGGAGATGTTTACACACCAGAGTTTGCAGGATTTAATACAACTCGTGCGTCGTGTGCGATACAGCAGCAGCGTTTCCACCAGGCAGGAGAGTTGGGGTGAACAGGAGCTCCTGAGTGCTGGCAAAGCCACCTCCTCACTGCCCCAGCTTCTCCAGAGAGAAAATTCTGCTGCTTTCTCCCCATCTTGCTCAAAGCCTGACTCAGCAAACGCTCCTTCCTCTGCCGAGGTGAATCCTGCGT
>NW_020955479.1:946957-980385 GCF_003031625.1 Empidonax traillii
CAGCAGCAGCGTTTCCACCAGGCAGGAGAGTTGGGGTGAACAGGAGCTCCTGAGTGCTGGCAAAGCCACCTCCTCACTGCCCCAGCTTCTCCAGAGAGAAAATTCTGCTGCTTTCTCCCCATCTTGCTCAAAGCCTGACTCAGCAAACGCTCCTTCCTCTGCCGAGGTGAATCCTGCGTTCCAGGACCAAGGGGATTTCAGTTCTTGTTCCTCCTTTCCTCATTGTTTTTTTTTTTTTTTTTAATTTTTTTTTTTTCCCCACTCCTTTAAATTGCTTTTCCAGCAGCTGCCACACAGCTGGGATCAGGATGGAACATGTTGGGCTTTTACAAAACATCTTTCCAATGGATCTGCATTCAAAACAGGGAGGTGAGGAAATCAGATAAGCCAGGAAGTCCAGATGAACTGGAAGGGTGCATGGCCACACGATAATTCAACTGGTTAAATTAATTTGACTGTCCTGGAACTTCAACAGCTTGAGGACTGTGCATCTAATTTGCAGAGCTGACCCAAACAAGAGCTGTCTGGCTGTTGCTTAACAAAAGCCTGTAGCTCTGCTGCAGCTGCTGATTTACTCATTTTCAAGGAATGAGCTCATTTAGGAGAGTGTTTTCCGGCATCACTTCCCATTGGGCAACAAGTGGGAAATGGGGAAGGCTCCTCGTGACTGCAAAAAGCCCTTCTGAGATGCACTTCACTAAAAAACAGCACGTTTCTGACCCTGCCCACGGTGTCCTAGCAGCACCCAGCCCTGCCATGACTGCACATCAGCTACAGAAAAGGCTTTCCAACACCAAAATAACACCTGCTCCAAGTGTTTTCTTGGGGTTTCCCATCCTGAGCACGGCTCTGGTGCTGGACCCCAGTCCAAGGCAAGCCCTCAGGGCTTCACTGAAAAGCAGCAGAACACACAAAAATGCCACTAATTAAAGCCCCAAGCAGATGCTCCTCAGGATTTCTGAGAAGGGGACTTGGGACCATCCTTTATGTCTGCCAGGAGGAGGAGAAGGGCTGGGAACGGAGCCAGACCCTTGCAGGGGGACATGCCAAGCTGTGCGTTGCAGGAAAAAGGAACAGCGAGAGTTCTGGGAAACCCTAATCAAAGAGAAATTCTGCATGTTAAAGCAGGGACTTTCTGAAGGTCTCTTAAAGGCAGGATTATAAGGGAACGAATTAATTTTACAGCTTTTTTTAAAAAAATAAAAATAATACGTGGCACACTGCCCCTACACACCATTAAAGACAAACAAGTATGAAATTCAGGGAACTGTCACCAAAACGAGATTAGATTTCTTTGGAGTTATTTTCCTCCCCAGTGATGGGTCCGGAGATCACAAACCCCTTTCAGTTTGCTATGCCCTTCACAGGGCTGGAGGTGACCTCCTCCTCCTCCTCACTCCGGGGAGCCAGCAGTCCCAGAGCACACCCAAGGAGCAGACAGTGCCCTCCATCCCTGCACACCACGTTTCCACGTCCCACCTTCAGCCAAACCTCCCCGTTTCCCTGTCCCTCAACCCCAGAGCCAGCACCCACCCACCCAGCGAGCTCGCCTGGGGCACAGCTCCAACCAGAAAAAATGAGTTATTTTTTTATTCAGTGGGGTTAATTTTCCAGTGGCTGGAGGTGATTCATCCCTGCAGATGCAGGACGTGCCGTGCCAGGAGCGCACAGCTGTCGGTGGAGGGGGGAAGGCACTTCTAGCCCCAAGTTGGGCTGAATTAATCCGGCTGCAAAATGCGATACAACCGCGGGAGGTCGAATCCCGAGTGTCGCAATCCTGAAAAATCCCCCAAATTCAGTTAAAAATACTCACCCTGACCACCCTCCAAGGCCACGCCAAGGGCTGGGGCCCCCCACGCTCTGCCCGAGCCCACTCACCTGAAGCCCAAGAACAGCCAAAGCTTTTGAAAACAACCCCTTTGTTTCCGTCAAAACACACACACACAACGCAAGGACAGGAAGCCAAGCGTTTAACAATCCAATCCATCTTTATTTTGGTAGTACTTTCTGCTGGGAAAGGAAAATCCTCGCCTTTACAAGTACAGCCAAGTGGTAAAAGAAAGGCAAGTGTATTAAAATGAACTGCACGTGGTTCAACACCAGGAGGAGCATCAACAAACGTGGCACCTTCAGGCCCAACACCTTCTGCTTCTGCTACCAAAGCTCTGGATGTTGGCTATGCAAGAGACTTCACTCACTATACAGAGATATTTTTAAATAAGGACTTCTTTCTCGAGAATGTAAACAAAAAAAATCAAGACACATTAAATTCTCCATAGAAAAATACAACCTTGTAACAACACCACAAAGTAAACGCGTTTTCCAAGCTTTGGATATATCAGCTACTATCTCACAACAACCCTGCAAGGTAACTAAAACCATCACACCTGGGAATGGTGACCCAAAACGGGGTGGATTTGCCCCAAATCCAGCTGCCTTGGCTCCAGTTTATCTCCTCCAGCACAGGCTGTGTGCGTGCTGTACATGTGGGATTTGGCATGTCACCGATAACAGCTGAACAAAGAGACTCAACAATCACAGCAGCAAAGCTCTTGTGCTTCCAGGGGATCCTCTGGTTTAATTTTGCATGGTTTTTTTCCCCCTATCCTGGCGATTGCAGACACTGAGTGCCACTCTGAGAGACTTCTGACACAATACATTATGATGACAGCGATGTTTGGAGGTGGCATCTTACCCCCCACGCTGACACAGGATGTCACCACGCCAAAACGAGATCCCACCCAAGCACACAGTTAATTAAATGAGCCAAAATCTTTGTCCATGTAGCTGCACAAATACAGTGCCACCATCCCCTGGGTTCCTCCAGGATAAACAACAGCACCCAAATGAGCTCATGTGGCTGCTAACCCAAGTTTTCCTAAGATCCATCTGAAGGGTTAGAAAATATGGAACTATCTGAAACAGGATGGTGTCACCCAGACAGTACAGAACTATTTTACAGACCGTTAACTCTTAAGTTAAAGAATAAAATGAAGACACCAAGGCTCACAGGTCACACTGGGCTTCCATAAGTTCACGTGACAAGAACGCGCTGTGCACTGATGGACTGATGTGACACTTGGCTGACACACCACTTACAAAGTAAGAAATGTGGGACTTGGAGAAGACACGCTGAACTTGTCCCTGCCTACATGGGAAAGTACCAGCAGACAAAATCCTGGGTCCCACCTTTGCTCCAGATAAAGGAAAATGCTCAGGCTGGGAGCAACGGGCTGGGGGGGCTAAATAAACAAAACACCTGAATCTGGGGCATTTTCTTCTCTGACAGGGAAGATTCACCCCTAGAAGGTTCCACTGGAGCTGCAGTTCAGAGGCTGGTGCTTTTAATCCCACCCTGTGGCCTCTGTTTCACTTCCAGGGCTCACCAAAATGGGCAGAACCACAGGCTGTGGTTCCCTGGGGAAGCAAACGGGATGTCCCAGCTTTCTGCAGTGCTTGGGCTCACTTTTAACCACAAAACCAAAGCTGTACATTCGTGTGCAATGCACAGGCACAAAAGGGGAAGCTAATTGGTACATCAAGAGTTCACATCTCCCTACAGTGGAATAAGAAACTAATCAAAACAGGTTTTGGCTCAACAAAATGATAAACCATTATCAGACAGTTACACACATTATTGCCTGATAATTACAAACAGCTGAACCACAACTCCACCTTAACCCAGATTTTTGAGTTTTCACGAGAAAAACAAAAGATCTTTTCTAACTCTACTGTGAAGAGACACGAATGATATGACTTATGAAGCCAATGTCTCGCTATGAACACATCTCTGTTTATTTCAAAGCACAATGAACTGGGAGCAACCTTTAATTTCACCTTATAAAACTAAAAAAAAGAAAAAAGAAAAAAAAAAAGTGATGGTATCTTTGTGTAGAAAAACCAAAAAAAAAAATATATTTTCAACATACATCTATCATCTCTTAGGCTGAAAGATCACCTATTCTACTCCTCTTAGTGCTTCTGTGCAAACCAAAGGCACCATTCCTACGGGTGAGGCTGTGAACTGGGATCATCTGAGTTGGGGTTTTACGAAGGTGAGTGACAAGTTGCCAGGCCAGGACGAAGCAAAAGCCCCGTGTTACTCACTGACTGCTATCCCAACAAAGACAGAGATTAGGAAACACTGGTACGTGTACTTATGAATCCACTGGCAAGAAGGAGGAAAACAAGGACCGTGCCTGAGAGCAGCTGGCAGGACACATGTTGTCACACCCAAGGAAAGAATCGGGCTGTTTTTAATGAACACAAGGAACACTCACATCTCTGCAAACCCCGTGACTGCACAGTTATGTCTCTGTACTTTCACCAGGCAGGGGGAAAGGAACAGATCCCCTCTGTGCACCCCCTGCCACCCCCCCCAGCGCATGCAGGACAAACACCAGTGCCACCCACAACGGCAGCAGGGCTCAGCCACAGCTGCCAACCTGCAGGGGAAACGGATGGAAGTGCCAACAAGTGCCATGGTATGCCTGTAAATGAACATTTTCACGCTGGTTGGGCGCCAAGCCGAGCTCGCGGTGGAATTCAGGACCCTCTCTGCAGTGATGCAATCACTCTGGAGTGGGGTTTTTGGGAATTCAGGACCCTCTCTGCAGTGATGCAATCACTCTGGAGTGGTTTTTCCCCCTCCTCTCTTCTAAGCAGGTGCGTCTTCAAAGCATAAGCAGGGATGGCTGAGCCGGTGGAGGAGCAGGACCTTGCAGGGCTGTGTCTGCAGGGCCCCTCGTGGGACAGGCAGCCCAGCTGAGGGCACAGGGCACAGCAGGACCCCATGAACCAGCCCCACAGGGAAGGGATGCTCCAGTGGCCCCTGGTTTTGCTCAGATGCAGGGTCTCCTTTAAGACAGCCCAACCTCTGGCACCAGCTCGGCACGGGAGGGCTGAGGGAAGGCAGGTGGGAGCTCCTGCGCCAGCCACCAACACCAGGAGATGACCAGTGTCCTCTTGCCTGACACAAAGCAGGGGACAGCGAGGGGAGGAGGAATTCCAGGTCAGCTGGGGACGCTCACGCCGCGGCTGTGGCGTTTGTTCCTAAGGCCAGGATGGTGGGACACGCTCGGGGCTTCCAAACACGGTTCTCCTCGTCCTTCCCAGCTCCCATGTTTTCCAGGCACGTGCCCCAGCGTGTGTGCAGGGGATCACTGCTGGCACCAACAGGAGCTTCTGAGCAGATCTGGACACGAGGAGCTCAGAAGATGACTCGGTCCTCCTGCGTCCTCTCCCACCACAACGTGCTGTTCAGGGTGCCAAAGCTGCTGTCCTCCTCCTCCTGCTCCTTAGCCAGCTCCACAAACACCTGGAGCACATGGAGAGGACATGGATACCCCGTGCTCCTTGTAGGAACATTCCCAGTCACAAACACAACTCATGCTAAAGAGCTCATGAGCATTGCAACTATTGCTTAACCCCCAAAAGACTAAAAGCTTGGAGATGTTCTCCTTGCCTGTACCCTCCCACCTCGTTTCCTTAGAAGCACAGTGAAAAGGAAGTTGAACAAAAGGCACTGAATGACATCCATCATCAGCAATAATTAATCCAGAATAAGCAATAACAAGCCTCAGCTTCACCTTCCTTTCAGCCATGAGCAGCGACACCCGTTCTCGGAATAAATCAGAGCAGCTTTCCCATTAATGCCACAAATTTATTTCCTTCCAGTCACTGCAGCTGGCATCTTATTTGTAAAGGAGAAAATGGGAATAAAGAGGAGCAGGGGAACTGGCAACTCCTATTCACTTTGGAAAAGGGGAACTCAGTTTCCCAAAAATGCCCAAACAGGCATCAGCAAAGTGGCCCCAGTGGCTTGAAGGCCAGGCATGGGGGGTGAGCTGCCTGCACAGGGCCCTTCACCACAGAATCATGGAATGGTTTGGGTTGGAAAGGACTTAGAGAACATCTCATTCCACCCCCTGCCACGGGCAGGGACACCTTCCACCAGCCCAGGTTGCTCCAAGCCCCGTCCAACCTGGCCTTGGACACTTCCAGGGATGGGGCAGCCCCAGCTTCTCTGGGCAACCTGTGCCAGGGCCTCCCCACCCTCCCAGGGTGGGATTTCTTCCCAATATCCAATCTAACCCTTCTCTCTGACACCTTCACCTGGCAGGGTTTACTTCCACAAAACATAACTTAACATACCTGTTCCAGTGTTGCCTGAGAGAAGCTGTAGTCCTCGATGTTAAAGGTGTGTTTTACTGTGGAAAGAATTAATAAGAGCAGATTTGGGGGTACCTCACTATCTCACACAACTGGTTTTTAAGCTGGTACAAATGCTCACTCATTATTTCACAAAAACGAGTTGGGGACAACAATGATAAAAGAAAAGTAAATTAAATAAATGTGGAACAGAAATGGAGCAGTGACACTGCATGGCAAAAGTGTCACTTACAGGAGACAAAAGGATTTCTGTATGTGATCTATGGCAAGTGCTTAATTACCTTCTTCCAGCTTGGAAAAAGAATGTGAAAGCGACTGTACATCTTCTTTAGGAATCTTATAGGCCAAAATAGAAGCAAAACTGGAACAAAGAGACAAAACAAATTTAGCTTCAAGCAAAATCAAAGTAAAAATCTTAATATCCAACTGAACGGATTTGAACTCATTCCCTGAGCATTCCCCCAGGCATTTTGACTGGTCATGATCACAAAGACAGGAAGAATGATGCAACTCCAGCTGGTTTTTCACCTCAGAGATGCAGGTCCAGGTGCACCAGCTGAGATCCCCCGAGATTGTTCTCTGACTTGCATGCTCTTCAACCTAGATTCAACCATTCCTATTCTGCTTACTCATGGAAGATTCACTGCCTGGAAGTCCCAGAGTTCTGTGGTTTTTCCTTTGAAAAGACCTTGGAGGTCACACACAGGTTCTCCTGGAACTCTGAGACACACAGCAGTTCCCGCATCTCAGATTCCAGGACAGGGAGCTGCTCTGCCCCCCTTCCCCCCATCTGCTGCTGAAAAAGGAACTCTCCTTCCTCCTGATCCCCCCCACATTTGAGGAACACTCCTTATACGATGCCTGCAGTGCAGTTTTTGGAGACACTCATCAGCAGTCAGCGAGCCAGACCCTCGAGTTCAGAGGGCAGAGGTTCAAAGAAAGCTGTTGGTGCAAAACCAACCAGCCCACCCTCAAACTGAGATGCCCCAGAGAACACACAGGCATTTCTAGGTAAGGGCCAGTGACTCTGCTTTTCCCCTGTTCCCAGAGGCCCTGACCAAGGAGGAAGTTGTCAGGCCACAGCTATGCAGAAATCGAGTTTTGCTTCCCCCCGTGCCGAACATCTGCACAGGCTCCTGGCCCTGCCCTGGCAGCCTGAGCTCTGCTGGCTCCCAAAACCCTTCCTCTTTTTGCTGTGTGTAAATATTTACATTCCCTACCCGGTGCCAAGTTGCTGCTGAGAAAAATCAAAGGCTTTTATTAACATCGTTTTCTGCGTATTTGTCAAACTTCACCTTTCCTGGCGGTTGGCGTTGGGGAAGATGTGCAAGATCTGGCTCTGCAGATACTCCACCTGCTGCACATCTGCTGTCTCTTTTAATTTCATCTCCAAGAAGTATCCTCTGCCAAACTTACTCTTCAGGTGTTGGACAGTACCTATACATCTGGCAGGTGCAGAGAGAAGATACCAGTTGTACACGTGAGATCACACTCAAGGAGCAGCTGAACTTCAAACAGGCCCTTCTGGCAGTTGGAGATTAATTTTGTTCCAAAATTAGGGTACCAAAAAAAGAAAAAAAAATTGTCTATCTATATTTTCAAAGGAATATATTTTAGCTGATGGCTGTCCTGTCCCCCCTGCCCCAGGGGAGGCTCTTGGTGGTACCTGAGCTGCCCAGACACCAGGATGGCCACACGGTCACACACAGCATCTGCCTCCTCCATGTAGTGAGTGGTCAGGATTGCTGCTCTCTCCTTGTTTTTAAAGGCTGCTCGAATTGCCCTCCTACAAAACATAACCAAAAAGAAAAAAAAAAAAAACAACAAACCCTGAATAAAACATTTGGCAGGTAAATCCTGGATTAGCAGGAAAAGAAGACTGTGATGGTCCAACACTAACCCTCTAATTATGGGCTGACACTTCTCCCACAGCAATAATCAGCTCCTGAATCTTCCAAAGATGACTCAAATCTATACTCCTAGTATTATTTTAAGGATTTCTTTCAACTTTCAAGCTTTTAATCCAGCACCTCTGGAAGTGTCCAAGGCCAGGCTGGACAGGGCTTGGAGCAACCTGGTCTAGTGGAAGGTGCCCTTGCCCATGGCAGGAGGGTTGAGTGGATAAGCTTTAAGGTCCCTTCCAAACCAAACCATTCTGTGATTCCCTGTCTGTGGCTCTCCCTAGTGTTAACATGGATAATGCACCCATAAATTCAGGCACATTCCCAAGGAGGAAGCACCCTGGTGGCCAGCACGGCCCTGGGGGGGGCACTCACCACATGTGCTGCTTGGCTTTCGGATCCATCCCGGTGGACGGTTCATCCAGCAGCGTGACCCGAGGGTTCCCCAGCATACTGAGGGCAAAGCACAGCTGGCAGGGAGGCAAAGGGGCAGGGTGAGGGCAGGCTGGTGCTGCTGACACCCCAGCACAGGCGCTCAAGCAGACCCCATACCTTGCGTTTCAGCCCCACACCCAACTTCTTCGTCGTCTTCTGCAGGTGATCCTTCAAATCCAGGGCGCTCGTGATGCTGTGGAAGGGGCAGGACCAGAGAAAGGGTGGTGGTTCAGCTTCCGCCTCACCACAGGGTGCAAGCAGCCCCACTTGAAAAGCTCAGTCACAAATATTTGTACATAAAGCACAAAAAAAAGCAGAGCAACAGGCAGAATCGGAGGCGGGCGCTTCCGTACAAAAACCACCTGCCCCATGTCCTGGAGGAGCTGGTGGTGACAACCCAGGAACAGCTCCAAGCCTGGGACTCCCTGCCCTTGCAGCTTCTCCAAAGGTCATTGTTAGCACTTCCTAACTTTAAAGTGTATATATATCTATAAATTAGAAGTGCGAATTAAATTCTATATCACCTCATCTAAATATTCACACTTGCTGAATTTGCTGGAAAGATCCAATTCAATTTAAATGGGAAAAAAAAAAAAAAAAAAAAAAAAAAAAAAAAAAAAAAAAAAAAAAAAAAAAAAAAAAAAAAAAAGGACTGCATTAGGAAAGGTAGGGGAAAAAAAAAAAACCAAAACCACAACGCAAAAGGGCCAAAAAACCTCCAGCAGTAAACCTGAAAAAACCCCTAAGAAAAATCAAGGATTCCTAAAATGAACTACTCACCGTTTGACGACTTCCTTAACATCAGACTGACTCATTCCTTTGATAGCACCATAAATTTCAAAGTGTTCCTGCAGTGTAATATCTGGCCAGAGCGGGTTCGTCTGAGGACAGTACCCCACAAATTTCACTGAGTCATCTTCACTGCTCAGCCCCAAAGAATAATCTCCCATTAGAACCTGCGAGGAAAATGCACACACCTCACTCCAGGACGTTACACATTTCCAAAGTGCTTTTGCATATTGCACTCAGGAATGCTTGAAATAATAGTAATGATAAAATCTAAATTAAAGTTAATTTTTCATATAACTTGTAGCAGGTGACATACTTGCCCACTGGTGGGTTCAATCTCTCCAACGAGCATATTAATCAACGTGCTTTTCCCGGCTCCATTGGGTCCCAACAAACCCAGTATTTCTCCTAAAGAAGGGATGACACAAAGCCATTGCCTATGAGGTCAGATAAACGGATCCAAGAGTTGCTTTTGCACATAAAACAGCTCAACAGCAAGTCACTGAACTCCAACCTTTTTTTACGCAGAGAGAAACGTGTTTTGTTGCCACTTTCTTTATTTTTCTGCCCAGAAGGAATTCCTTCCTTTCATCAAACTCCTTGTGCAAGCTGCTGACCAGGATTGCTGGCATCTAGGAGGGGAGAGGGAGGTGGCTGCAGATCCCAGTAGCTCTGGGAAACCTCAAAAATGTGGGGTTTGGGCGGTGCCTGGGGGCGTGCAGGGGGTTTTACCTCCTCGCTTTTGGGGCTGCTCAGGATCTCTTTGACTCGCAGCCTCTCCGCCCTCACATCTTCATCCTCGTTCTCCTCGTGTGGCACGTCTGGGAACTTCCAGGTTCTGGCTTTTGTGAAGCATTTTCTGAAGTGGAAGAAAACGACGCTGAGCTTGAGCCTGGCTCAGGGATTTGATGCTGAGAGACATTTGTGTTGGCCAAGCCCAGGGGGAACAGATTCCTGCAGCTCATCCGAGAGCAGGAGGAGCTGTCAGGGACTGTCACCTTGTCACCTTTGTTGAGTTATGGCATCTCTGGTCACGCAATGGGAAAGGCAGTCCCCCTGTTTTTATACAGGGAGATGCTTACAAAGTTCCTGATTTTGCACTGATATAACTTTAAAAAAAACCAAAACCCTATGTCTGCCCTTCAGTGCCTGAATTTCACGCAACCAAAACAAATTTTTCAGACACCTGGGATGGAATATCATGGAAGTTATTGTATTTCTCCCACTGCATGCCCCAGCTTCTTTGCACCACTGCTTTAAGAAAAAAAAGACTGTTTAGAGAGACACACCTGAAAAAGGGATCCTCTCTGACCGTCCTCCCCCCGTTCTTCAGCTCGAAGTACCTCAGCAGGAAGAGCCACACGACACACTGCAAGTAGGGCTGAAGCAGACAAACACCACCCTGGTTACTGGGAGCACTGCCAGTGACCCTACAGGTGACCCCCACCAGTGTGATGAGGGACATCAGAAGCTCCTCCAGCTCTGCACCACCACACAAGTGCTGGTGTTTCCAAGAACGTTAGATACATCATTAAACACTGCTCAGCGGGGCTGAGGACGCACAATCAAAGTCTGCTCAGATTAAAAGGTAATTATTTTGGGGTTTTGGAGAGAGAAGGGATTGCCCCTGCTCTGGAGTACTTGCTCCATCAGCAGTGACTCCCACAATAATCAGAATTAATACTGACAGTGTTACTCAGGCCACTGAGGCAGCAGATGTTGAGCTTTACTGACTCTGCTCAACAGGCTGCAGGAGCTGCAGGCTCAGCAATGTTGAGCTCTAGATCAAACCTTTGTTAACAAAGATGTGAACAGACGGGGCTCCCAGCAGGAGCCAGCAATTCCCTAGGGAAAATAAGGCAGATAATGGAATTGCCATGCTCACAGCCAGAACTGCCACCAGCAGCCGGTCCCACGGGTCGTAGTATCCCCCACTCTTCCGTTTGCCTTTCCAGGAGACCTGAAAATTCAGGGAAAAAAACCCCACATAATCACCTACCAGAGACTGTGTATTTGATCTCCAGCAGCCATTTAAGTTATGGTGCTCAAGCACTTTCTGAGCTCTGCCCTGACTGCACGAGTCTGACACCAATAAAGCTCCATCCAAATCCCTGGGGTTGCTCCTGGTTTCAAACCACCAACTCCCAGAACCCATCATGGGGTTTTCTCACTGAGAAACACGTGGTTTTCCTTTGGATATCACAGAATCATGGAATGCTTTGGGTGGGAAAGAACCTTAAAGATCACCTCCTTCCACCCTCTGCCATGGGCAGGGACACCTTCCACCAGCCCAGGTTGCTCCAAGTTCTGTCCAACCTGGCCTTGGACACTTCCAGGGATGGGGCAGCCACAGCTTCTCTGGGCAACCTGTGCCAGGGCCTGCCCATCCTCACAGGGAAGAATTTCTGCCTAATATCTAATCTAACCCTACTCTCTTTCAATTTAAAAACATCCCCCCTCACTACATACTCTTCTCAAAAGTCCCTCCTTCATCTTCCCTTGTATGTTCCCTTCAGGTACTGGAAGGAAATTTAATGGAAAACTTGCTGCTTTCAGCATTTTAAAACTGAAAAATTTTGCTTAACAGGAAAAAGGTGGGTTTTTTTCCCCTACAATTGCTATTCTTCACATGTTAAATGGCTACAGATGACACACTAAAGATACTCCCTGACCCCAGCCAGCTACAAGTGCTCTGTAAAAGATCCCCTGTGTCCCCTTACCTTTATAAAACAAATCAGACAGCCAATAAGGGGATAAATAGGAATGAAGATGGAGAAGACATAATGCAGGATGGTGGTTACCAGGTAATAGTCCAGAAAAAAGGCCACTTCAGTGACAACTGTGCAGAGCAAGGCTGTCTGTACAAAAGAAAGCGGAAAAAAAAGTCCATTTTCATCCAGTTCAGACTCTCTAAGCATAAGTTAACTAATTTGAGGCATATTTTTTTTAAAGCTTTTATCATTTAGGATGTGACAGTAAGACAGAGACACTGGTAAATATTCCACAGTTCCTGTGCATTAAGGGCAGACAGCTAAATAAATGAACTGGGAAGATGTTGTGGTTTTGGAGATCACCAATCTTCCCTGTTATCCCGACTCGAGGTCAAGTTACTCACCACTGAAAATATAAATGACCAAAATTCCTTTGTGTTCTGGACTTTTCTAAAGGTGAAGGAGACCACGTAAGTGAAGAGCACGACTGAGGGGACGTAACCAATCAGGCAAAAAATCTGCAAACACAGGGAAAGCTTCTCAGGAATGTGCAGCAAGAATTCCTTGTTTAAGTGTCAACTGGAATTACTCTGGTGTGATACATAACTCTGGATTCATCTTTGTCACTTAATTTGATATATTTTGCTGCCTTGGTACATGTAATATTAGAGACACAAATGCAAGAGTGTGAGGAGAGGTAGGAGCTTTAAACTCCCTCCTTTAAACTCTTTCCCATTTTTTTATAACACAGGCTCCCATAAATGCTGACCTCATGATTTTGGCAAATAGTAAGAGCTCTACCTTGGCATTTCTGCAGAAATTAAAACAAGGGGAGAGAACCAGCCCTTGCAGCACACCAGGCACATCCCAAACCTGATCATCTCGGAGCAGCAAGGAAAAGCTGACTCCTCTCAATTACAGCCAATCTCACAGGGAAGCCCGCTCGGAATATCAAAGACACGAAGTCTCGTGGTGCCTTCAGTTTAATCACATGCTGCAGTTCACTGCAGAGATGGGCTGTGCTCAAAGTCACTGTGACCTTGTCATTAGCAGCGCAATGTGGATGCAAACAGAGCAATTATCAGTCGCAGAGAAGAGCACAAAGCAGGCTGGGAAAGCAGGGGAAACAGGAAGGAGCATTTCCTTGGAAAACACTGGTATTTCAAAGCTTTATTACTCCAGCTCCAAATGAAACTCCAATATTTGAATAATTGTCCCCACAAAAGGGTATTGTGCCCCTGGTGCAGCCTCAGCGCCTGCGGCTTTAATTGGGCGTTTTCCCTGTAAATCCATTGGAAAAATTGGGCTGAACCACGTAAGAAAAATAAACACTTGCAGAAAACAGGGTAACCAGGCTGTCCCTTCCCCACCACACTCACCACAGCCAGGAACTTGCCCACATAGAAATAAACTCCGTAGTGGAAGGCAAAGAGGCTCCCAATCATCAGGATGAGGATGGAGAAGAACAGAGGGAGGTCGACGATGGCTTGGCCAGTCCAGTAAGCAGAGGGATAGAGCCCTGCAATCTTCAGCTGTGTGTAGGCCTTGATCTGCAGCAGGAGAAAAAAAACACAGTGTTAATTACACAGTAATTAAAATCAGCGCCATGTTAATCTGCCCTGGTGTTACGCGGTTATTGCCAATTTTAGCTTTTCCCAAACCCGCTCCAGCTGAGGCAGCAAACAGCCATACCATCCATGCTGCCTCTCAGGGCACTATTTTCAACACCTCTGCAAGGTTTTTCCCTGAAATCCCAAGATTTTTAACTCCTTGTGCATCTCTGGCTCAGCGCCTGGGAGTCACCTTATGGTTTTCCGCATTGTCCATGGCAAAATAGGGCGGCATTCCAGTGATGATGATCCCCAGCAACACAGCTTCAAAGTAGATCTCCAGCCTGAAGATCGTGTCTGGAAGGTTCTGAAACATAACCCAGAGTTCTTCAATGCCAGAATGTGCAGGTTTCTGGGGGGTTTCTGCACTCTCCCTCTCACTCCAGGGATGCTTCGCTGCCCACCCCGTGTTTCGGGGTGACTTTTGGGATGCTGCTCACCTGAATGAAGGGGTTGCTCCAGATCTGGATGCTCTCAGTCACGTTTAGGCTGCGCAGCAGGAGATTGCTGACAATATTCATCAACACTGGCAGGGAGTGCACCATGGTGCTGTTGAATACGATGGTGAAAACATAATTCTGGGAAGAAAAGTACGTGCTGTATTAATTCTTCTGCACGAAGAGCAATTCCCTGAGAGGGCTCTCCTTAATTAAAGCTGAGCATTGGGGGGGAAAAAAAAAAAAATCTTTGCATAATTGAGTCTGCTTTGCAAGAAGCCCTGGGCTGCTCACAGTGGTTGTAACACACAGCCTAATTCAGGAAAACAGTCATGTTCACAGAGAAGAAGTTATTTGGAATAAATTCCCAGCATGTTTTATGGAACAGTGACACTGTGACAAATGACACTCCAGACAATTACAGCCTGAAAGACAAAACCCACGAGGACCCCGCACTCGGATGTTCTCGCTAATGGATTTAAAAAGCAGGCAGGCAAAAATTTACAGGAGCTGAGGGGCTGCACTGGCACAGCAGATGTGAGCAGTGTCAATGAGTAAAACGGGAACAAGAGCCAGAGCTGGCAGACTGCAAAGCAGTTCCTTTGCTGGGGGATTAAATACAACCCCAAAGTTCACATCTTCCCGACAGCCCTTCGGTGACCATACGGAAAAGAACACGTAAGATCCAAGAAACTCATTTTTCTTTACACATGAGAGCACCATGGAATTGTACTTCTGTCAGATTGTGTAATTCAGACAGTATAAGGAAAAAAAAAAGATAAAAAATTCCTATGTCAGGTCTCTTGTGGAATAAAACATTTTTCTTGGTTTTTTGTGTCCTTTTGGGGAAGAAAGGAGGATGAAAGTTTGATTGGCCTATTATAATAATAATTATGGAATAACATTTATTTTTCTAATTATTTCCACTCTGTTAATACAAGTCCTCTTTTCAGGCCTTTTGCATAAGGAATACTGTGTACTATTGCTTGATTCTCTGACTCAGAAGTTGCTTTCCAGGTAAGAGTATCACCAACCAGCTGCCTGGGGGGCTCTTCAGGGGACACAACCCAGCCAGCCTGTCCATCTCACCTGTCTGGATTCAAGGGCTTGCACGTTTAAAGCTGCACTGTGAGGTGCAGCTGAGACATAATCACTGTCATTGAACATCTCCCAGAGGATGTTCATGCTCCCAAGGGAGTGGACAATGTCATCGATATCCGATTCTGGTGAAGAGCAGAGAAAACACAGAATCACTTATATTGGAAAAGAGCTTTAATATCAACGAGTCCAACCATTAATCCAGCACTGCCAAGCCCACCACTAAACCATGTCCCTGAGTGCCACATCCCCATGACTTTGAAATCCCTCCTTATCAACAGCTTGCAGCATTTTACACAAAATTACTGATGCATTTTCTCACTGATATAACCCCATGACAGATCCCTGTTTCCTTTCACTCATGCCCACCAGAGAGTCCCTCTGCTATTCTGAACAACACAAAGTATTTTATTTTGGTTTCCCACTCAACAGCCTCCAAAGAATTCAGGAAAAATTTTTTTGTTATATTCTCCAGTAAGTCTGTGCAAGTCAAATGCAGCAGTGAGGGAGCAGAGCTGCCAACAAGCATTATCAGGATATTCAAGGTTTGAGTTGAACAGCAAATTAGCTAAAAAAAAAACCAACCAAACAAAAAAAAACAACAGAAAACCAGCAACACTTTGACATGGTGTGCAGAGAAAATAAGTTGTATTAAGCACAAAATCCCAACAGCTGAAAAAGATGCTCCTTTCCACTGCCTGGATTACTGCTGTGCACTTTTAAAACATCCTAAGTCGAAACAAAAAGCAAATTTTCCAAAATACTTTATAGCAGGACTTCAGTGTTGATGTATCTAAACATCCCTGGCCAGTTCCTTCACGTGGATCATCCTCTGACACAGCAAGAAAAAGGCTACTGGGCATGGGAGGAGGAGGAAGATCCCCAAAGCAAACCCAATAGCACAAAGGATATTCACTCTTTATCATCTCTGGGTACTTCAAAACTGTTCATCTGGGTTAATTGCCAGGAAAATTTTGTCCCCAATCCCAAAAGCAGCTACACTAAAGAGAGAGGTGGAGACAGGAGCTGCTCCCCTACCTGTGGAGTTCTGCAGCAGGAGCCGACTCCTGTACTTGTGATAGTTCTCTCCAGGCTTCAGCAAGTACAAATCTGGGGAAAGTTTGATAGCAGCTACAGAATTTTTGATGATGTGGTGTATGAAAAACAATAAAATCTGAACGACAAGAAATATCAGAAAAAGCAACAACCTGAAAAGAAATAAAAAGTTTGGGGTTTATTAAAATCCAGCGAAAGGCAGCCCAGTTTATGTGCATGTTAATAAAACATCTCCCTCACCCCCCAAAAAAGAATGTCTTCAACAAAAATAATAGCTTCCCACTTACATTTAAAAAACCAGTAAGCACGTGAAAAAAGATTAATCAAATCCTGCCCTTTCCACCCAAATCTCTGGTGCCATTCAAACAGGTCTTAAGAGTTGGGCATCCCAGTACTTACATAACTCTCACACATTTATTTTCCCTCTTCAGGGTAAGGAAATGCACTTTGGCTATGGTGGAAACCTGCTTCTTCCACAGGGCTGTGTTGCTCATGGCTGGTGCCTTTGTCTCCGACAGCATCAGCAGGCTCTGCTCCATGTCATCCAGGGATTTGTTATCCATCTCCTCCTGCACTTGCTGGGAGTGGAACACGCTGTAATCTGGAAAAGGGGAGAGCAGAACTCTCCAGAGTCGATGCTCTCACAGAGCTACAGGGTGGACATGGGAGAGGTGGAGGAGCCAGGTGGTCCTTCCTACTGAAGAACTCATCCCATCCCAACCTCTCAACCCCAAGGCCACTGACACTGATCCAGGCGCCTGTATTACTCAGCACCAGCATATTCAGCTGTTAAATCCTCTCTCACTCACATAAACTTTGTGGAGCAGGGTTGTAATTCTACTTAACTTACTAAATTTACATACCAGTATACTACAAACACCCTACAGAGTATATATAGTTACTTACACTAGTAAGTCTGTATGACACAGAAAGCTTTAGAACTATTAAAATGGCTTAAGCCATTCAAATTTTACACCAAAAAAAAGAATTTATTAATTCTGGAATAACATCAAGCTTATTCTACTTATCATTTGAATTGAAAGTTAATTTCAAAGGAGGGGAAGTGAGACAAGTTGAGCTGTTTCAGCCTCAAGTGCAGCCACTAATGTTGCAGAAAGTTGGAAATTAATTTCGTGCTGTGCATTTATAAATTCTTGAAAACAGAGTCCATTAGGAAAATAAAGGACATTTTAAAAAGCAAGTCATTAAATGTGTGACTGTAAAGCAGAGGAGTCAGATGTAAGTGTGCTGGATGAAAAATTAATAATAAGTAGAAAGCTTTTTTTCCCCTGGATCCTCCCAGAACCACCTCCCACCCAATTCACTGCTTTTTCCTGGGTTTCATGTTAAATATTTCAACAGCCTGGAGCATTATGAGGCCAAAAGAGCCCCACGTGCTGGATGCAGCACCTTGGGAGAGTTGTTGTTACTCCCACCTCCTTCTGGCAGTGACAATTCCACACTAACTGCAACTAAATCAAACATGAGGGAAAAGAAGAAAACATCCCTGGTCCACCCCACCTGCTTGGTCGATCTCTGCCTCAACTTCCAGCTTCAGGTAGACATCCTCCAGCGTGGTCATGGACACGCCGTAGGTGATAACACCCAGGTGGGAGTGGGTATCCAGGTCAGAAAACAAGCCTGGGGACAGACATGACATGTAACTACCCTGCAACTGTGCTCCACCACCTCCTGAGAGAGACTCAAGCACATCAGACACATCCCTAAAGCCTTGGAAAAAGCACTGACACAGAAATATCAGTGTTTAAAGACGAAGACGTGGGTCATGGCTTGAGAATCGAGGTTGGTTCTGAAGGTTGGTTCTCCCCTCTTTCAGCCTGAACTTCAATCTCTGGGGTCAGGGAAATGTGGCAGGTTTTCCTGAAGCTGTGGTGTTGATGAAAACCACCTCAGCATCCTAAAGCTCCTGGGCAGCTTCAGGAGCCCCTGTCCTGGTAGCATCACACACAGGGTCTGCAGGGTAGGTCATCCTACCTGAATCCCTGCCCAGGCACAAAGGGATTTTACAAATAAAACCACGGAGTAATTTTTTATCTGTATAAAGTACATACTTTTATGCATGTAAGAAGAACTCCCAGATGTGTAAAAGAAGGTTAACTGGGCAGGAGATCCTGGACAGGCAGGACGAGGTTCAGAGAGAGCACTAATTAATACCCGTGCATGAGAAATGCTTTTGGGTTCTTTGGTGAGTGAAATAAAGCACTTAAAAAGAGGAGCTTAGAGCCAAGGTCAGGCTGAAGGGAAATGCAAATGCATAAAATGGGAAGAGCAGCTGGATCCCTGATGCTACTGCTCCAATCTCTGCAATTTCTTCTGCCCCACTGACCAAGGCATGTTCCCAACCTTGGCTTCTCCTTGCAACAGTTTGGGGGGAATTGATTCCATCTTACATAAAAGGTGCCTGTTTTCAAAAAGTACACGATGTGGCTGCTAAAGGCAAATCTAATAAATTATTAACTGAAATGCAGCAGGGAAAAAAAAAAAAACACTTATGAAATATCAGCTGCATATTCCCATCAGTATCGATTCTCCCTTCCCTTTCCACATGGCACAGAGGACACACTGTTTATTCCATTTATTTCTGGGAGGTGAACAAGGAGCTCTGCACAGGGCTGATCAGATAATTGCTGCCATCTAGTGAAATCCTCACATCTCCTCCACGCTCCCTCTCATCACTGAATTTTCAAGGCAGTGACACAGGCAGCGTTACTGGCTCAGGGGTTATCAGTTTACTGACTTCACAGATTGCTTTTGTTTGTTATGATGCTCTTTGCAGCTCACACAAAGGTGGCTGATTTTTTTGTAGGATTTGGGGCTTTCTGAATATTCCCACTGGAGGCCAGCCTGGCTTATTAAAAACCTCTGCAACAAGATGATGGTTGGGTGAAAGGGTCTCTTCACCACAGAGGGATCACCCCAGCATTTGCTGTCAGGCACCCACATCCCTCTGACACCCCACAGCCCCCTTGGAGGAGGCAACAAGGTCCTCACTCACCTGAGAAAGACCTCATTGACTCACCATCAGCCAAATAATACCACATATAAGACAAGATAAATGCAGAATTGACACTTTACCAAGAGGTGCAGCTACAGCCATGCCTGATGGATTTCCCCTCTGCAGCACAAAAAAACCCATCAATACCTGCAAATTTGTCCATGTCCTTGAGAGGGAGGGTGTACACGAGCTGCTCATCGTTCTGCTGGATCAGGGTGGCTGCAGGGATGTGCTGCCTGATCAGAGAGGTTGTGGCTTCCGTGTTGCAATAGGCATCGATGTGCATGCTGAAAACACAGCACCAGAAACTGGGGGGTTCAAAGCTTGACCTTCTCCTGACACCGCACCACAACTATCAGCCAGCAGAGCACCACAGTCACCAATTTCATCACTCAATTTTATCATTCAGGATGATAAAAGGATTTTCTTTAGGGGGGGGGCAGAGAGTGCTACCTTAGAGATTTGCAACAGAATAAAAAAAAAAAAAAAAACACAACAACCTGATGGCACGGAAATACCACAAAACACTTACCTCAAGCGGTAGCCAATGCCCCACTTGCTTTTGAGAAAGAGAGAAGACCCGAGGCACTTCAACATCCCTTGAGAAATCACGGCTTTGCGATCTGGAAACAGAAGTCAAGACAGGCCCCTTTGAAGCGGAAGATCGAGAACTTCCTCCAAAGCTCAGTGACACATTTCAAACACGTGTGCATTCCGTGGTTTGGCACCCCAGGGAGGCAGAGCATCTCACCAGCCAGGATATCTGCCTCGTCCATGAAGTGGGTGCTGAACACGGTCACACCGTTGGCTTTCCTGTTCCTCAGGAGGTTCCAGACGATGTGACGCGAGCACGGATCCATCCCGGCCGTGGGCTCGTCCAGCAGCAGAACCTTGGTGCAAAACCAGGAGTGCTTTCAAAGCCACAGCCACGGGCACTGACCTCAGGAATCCCTACAGATCCAGGGGGTTTTGTTTGAAGCCTGTCAGTTATTCCTCTAAAATATATAAGGAACATTCCCAGACTAAGCAATGCAGCTGCTGCCATTGCACTTTGAATAAATCCATCTCCTGTTGTGACAAATGGAAAAATCCTATAATAACTTAATGCCAGAGTCTGTTTTATTCTGGTTCTAACACAATTACATATTAGAATTAACAATTTAGCTGTGGGTTCACTTTTTCTCCTAAGGGGTGGTTAAATACACACACCTGCTTTTAAAACCCCCGGGAACTGTCACACACATCATTTTTAAACACAGATCTCAAAGCACTCCCCCTTCTCACAGGCCAGAAATTACAGAGCTGTAACACAAAAGAGCTCTCTGGCTCCATTCCTGCTCCTGGATGGCTTTGTGAGGAAAGTATCCAACAATTTGACCGTTGGGGGCTGAATGTTGCCTGCCAGAAATTACAGAAAACTTGTCACACTCTTTATTTCCCAAAGACATCAAATCCAGAGTTACTGCCATTACCTGAGCCTTTAACAGCCTCAAGCACAAAGGCTGAGTCATTAAAGTGATTTTAATTAAGCCATAAAGGAAGGAAAAAATAAAAAATAAAGGAGCAACAGATGCTGAAAGTAACAGTTGCTACATCTTATATGTTATTATATGTATTAATTGGTTTAGACAAGAGACCATCAATGTATCAGTGATGCCAAGATGGGAAGAGCTCCATCACTCTCACCTTGGGGTTCCCAAGAACAGCAATTCCCACTGACAGCCTCCTCTTCTGCCCCCCACTTAGTTTTTTAGCTTGATTGTCTCTGATGGGCTGCATCTCCAAATCCAACAACACCTTCTGCACCTTGAAAACACAATAAACACATTTACTGCTTAAAAAAAACCCAAAACTGTTTTTAACAGTTTATCTTTGCCAAAATACCTGTCTGTACCTCTTTGTCTACTGCACCACAAAGTAATATTTCCCTGCAAACTTGTCTAAAAGGATATTTTCATCTACAGGTTAGAAGTGAACACGTAAGGCAATACCTGTGCCCAGGTGACTTACTTCCTGAATCAAATCATTCTGAGGGATCCCCTTAATGGCAGCAAACAGGGAGAGATTCTCCTCCACAGTTAAAATATCGAAGTGTATGTCAGACTGAGGGCACACCCCCGTTATCTGCCGCACTTCCAGCATCTCGTCGATCTCCGACACTCTGTGCCCGTAGACAGACACAAACCCTAAAACAAGAATTCAAAAAAAATCCAGGAGCGATCAAGGAAGAAGGTCTTTACAGCCAGAGAGCAGGTGAATGTGGATATGAATTGAAAGTGAACTTTGGGAGACCTTACAGGGTCTGAGGGGGGGATTGCACGCAGGCTGGAGAGGGACTTTTCACAAGGGCAGGGAGTGACAGGACAAGGGAAAGACCTTAAGATGAAGGAGGGCAAGGCTAGATTAGATATTAAGAAGAAATTCTTTATTATTATAAGGGTAGTGAAGCACTGGCACAGGTTGTCCAGGGCTTGGAGCACCCTGGTCTAGTGGAAGGTGTCCCTGCCCACGGCAGGGGGGTTGGGACGAGATGGGCTTTAAGGTCCCTGCCAACCCAAACCAGCCCGTGATTCTGTGACTCTATTTCAAACTCTGGTGCATCCTGAAATAACCACAAAGGTCACGAGCTCTGGTTTTGAAAGCAGGGCACCCAAAAGCCCTGAGAACTCACCGTCCGTGGGTGGGCACAGCCCGCAGAGGATGTTCATCAGCGTCGTCTTCCCGGTGCCGCTGTGCCCCAGCAGAGCCGTGATCTGACCCTCGTAGATGTCAAAGGACAAATCTGGTCCCCCAGGGCAGAGGAAGAGGAGGAGATGTCAGGGGTGTGCTCCTGGCACCTGGAGCCAGCTCCCAAGGCAGAGGTAAATTCAAATACTGACATATGGGGTATGCATTCACACTCTGCTGGGGGCACTCCTCACCTCCATGGCCAGGCATGGGATGGGCCCTGCACCCACATCCAAAACCACTCAGGGAAACAAGATGAAAATATCAGGGAGGAGGGGCAGGGAAGATCATATCACTACATGGGCAGAGGAAGAATAACAAGGACGATAACAGCAGGCTTTCCTTAGTGATAAAAGGGATCACTTCTTGGGGTGCTGTTCTAAACAAGATTACTGCCCAAGCTGTGAGAGAAATACACACACAAGCACATCTGGCATTCACGCTCCAAGGTCCCACCCCTCTAAAAGAAACCAAAAAGCCTGAACTGAAACACAAAAGATCACTCAGCAATTCAGCTCTTGCTCCTCTGCATCTGACAAGCAGCTAAAAAAGCTGAAATGTTCTTACTTCTGAGAGCCTCCACAGTTTCCCCCTTTTTCCTGAATGTTTTCTGAACACAGCTGATTCTGAAAGAAGACATGTCATTGTATAAACTGTTTCAGGATCTTTATATGGCATTTTGAATGATCAATTCACTTGGCAACAGGCACGACAAGATGATAAGACTAAACTGGCACCAGACACGTTCAAGACCCATCGAGGCATGTCAAGAGACAGGATGGGTTTTGGAAGCCTGGCTGCCCTGGAAATGAGGATGGGAGCGGGTTATGGGCAAGAAGTGGGAAGGAGAACTGGGTATGAAAGAAAACAAAACCTGTACATGTAAAGATGACAAGATAGTGTGAAAATTCTAGAGAGCTGCTGAAGGGATGATATGGGAGGAGTCCAGGCTGGATGGACTTAATGCAACAATGGCCACAGTGTTCTCCTGTGAACATCAGGATTAAAACTGGACCCTTGAACCCGTGGCAGGTGCCCAAAGAGACATGGATGGTGTGGACAACACAAGACTCGTTCTGGTCACTGAGCTCAAATATTCATTTGAGACTAGTGGAGCCAAGCAGGAGTGAAGATGCAGAGCTCCCCATCTCCCATCAGGCTATGCCATTGGAAAATGATGGAAACAAGGAGGACATTGAAAATAACATCTGAGAAACACCACAAAGCACATGACAGTCCAGATGCGAGACAGCAGGTGACACACAGCACAGCACGAAAGATGAGAGTGGGGACATCTATTTCTTCTCAGTTTCCTTCTACTCTCTTGTCTGTGGCAGCTGGGTAAAACCACCAAGAAGTTCCCCTCTGGTCTATGGAGAACACCAAAACCTTCACACAAACCTAGAATTCGGCTTTTTGTCCTAAAAATCCGCATTACCAGAAACTTAAACCCTCCCAGCAGAGCAGACGCTCCAACATCTGCAACCGCTTACGCCGCCCGTGGCCTGAGCAAAACTGAGGGAATGGAAAACCAGGCGGGCTGGAGAGGACTCCAACCAAAGGCAAACCATCCACCAGCAAACCTCCTCTTTAAGCCCAGTGGTTTATCCTTGGAGAGCATCCACTGATGGGAATTCACTGGGAGGGAGCCACGCCGGGCTCTCTGCAATGCATACCATATGCTATTTGAATCCAGCGGGGGTAGAACTACGAGGGGATTTTCCAAATCCCACATTAAAAAAAAAAAAAAAATAATAAAAATTCCCAGGGAACCCAGGCGACCTGCTCATCTGCTGTGGGGCGGGGCAGGGGCTGTACCTGATGGCTTCCTTCCCCTGGAATTCCGAAGGCATGGGCTCCACGATCTCGCTGAAGCTCAAGCTGCCGTTGACGCTGCTCTCGTACAGCTCCCTGTAATTCTTCCTGTGCTTGGACCAGAACGAGGGTTTCATGAAGAAAAACGGGGCACGGCGCAGCCCGAACTCCCCTGGAGGGAACACAGGGAAAACCCACAGCCTCTGATCAGATATTCCACAGCTCCTGGGTTTCAGCTCTCCCGTGAGAGGTCCACGAGCCCCACCCTGCGCCTCTGTTCCAGAGGGATTTCTTCAGCCCACCTCAACCACCTGCACTTGCTGCTGGCAGGCTCCAGGACTGCCAGGAGTTTAAACATATATAGTGCAAATCTCCTTCTGTGCAGGAGAAATCCCCAGGGCTGAAAAAAATCGGTGACTTAAAACACAGTAACACAAATCCAGAGGGATCAGAGGCGAATGGAGCCAAGGGGCTTAACCAGGACTGAGTGGTAAGATTAACAACTTTATTCTGTGTTTCATGTTAAACCGCTTCTGTCACAGGGAAAGGTCTGGAACAGGCAGAGGGGTCTTTGATTTTCAACCCTCAAAGAGCAAATTTTAAAGGCCAAAGCATTCATTAGCCCAGTAAGGAAGGTTTTCCTCTAGAAAGAGGGAAAAATTTCGCTTTTTAGGTCCGAAACCCCTCCTCACACCTCACGGTTTTAACAGAAAATAAATTATTTCAGCTAAAAGTATTCTGAGAAACAGCATAAAAATCTATCTGCAAATCGCCTCCTTTCTCCACAGATGAATTTAAGGGGGAGATGCCACCAGCAGGAATTGGTTCAGCTCTTGGGAACATACCTGGGATAACCTGGTCAAGGTACACAGCTACAAGCAGGTAAAAGATGCTGTCCAGCACCAACAGAATAAGAGAGATACAGAGCGGGTAAGGACCGTCATTTATATTTGCAAATGTTGCCCCATCTTCATAATCTTCCAGATGCATGACCTGCACAAGGAGAGGGAGATGTTACACACCAGCACTGGGCCAGCCTGAAAGACACGACAGCACAGTGCAAAAACCTGGCAAAAGAAACACAAATAACGAGAAAGTGACTGAGATCACAGCAACAAACACCGAGAATAACAGCACCTTGACGGTGCTTGACATTTAATTCCATGGGGAAGTTATTAAAATTGGCATTTCCCCCCACCATCATCAGTTTGTTAGAAATAAAATAAATATTTAAGATTATCTCCATCAATTCTATTTGAAAATGATCCAAGACAAAGGGGTGATGAGGAGCTGGTGGTTCTTTACCTGCGCGACGCCGATCAAGAAGCTGCACTGACACAAAGGGCTGAGAAACCACACGAAAGATTTGGGGAAATCCTCCAGCAGGACAATATTAAGGCCCACAAACCCAAAAGCCAGCGTGGCCAAGAACTCCACTATCCCCACGTGCTTTGACTTTTTAAACAGAGGTGTCAGCATAAGGGCGAAGAAAACCTGAGGGCAAAATAAAAAAAAAAAACAAACAGAGAGGAAGGTGCTGTTTTAAGAATAATAATACAGGTATAGGAAAACTAAGGTAAAATGCCATTTTGCCTCTGATAATCATATGGTTTTCCTGGTATAGTGATGACAGCATTCACCCACATAGAATCATGGAATAATTTTGTGTGGAAAAGAGCTTTCAGGCCATCGAGTCCAACTGCTTCCCCAGCACTGCCAAGGCTGCCACTGAAGCATGTCCTCAAGTGCCACACCTGTGTGGCTTTTATATCCCTCCAGAAAAACAGAAGGGACAGAACTCCCAGAGGTGCCAGGAGACAGAGCACAGAAAACAATTGTGGCTCCTAATTCTTCTTTTATAGAGCTGAGTGTGCACCTCCACCCTGGCGAGTGTCCCTTCTGCCAGTGACAGCAAACAAATACCTACTCGGGCACTGGCTGCTTATAAACTCAGACAGGAAATCTGCCAGCTATTTATAATACATTCTAATATAATTCTCTGAGCTTTAATTAGGGTTTTAGCATTACACTATATAGTAACAACAAATGTTTTGAGGAGGACGTGGGTTTGGACTGCTAAATGGTTCTGTACAGTGTTTTCAGCTCAAAGACTGATTATTATAAACCCAGATATTTCAGTAGGGAAATGTCTTTCCCATAGCGATGGGTGACACCTGAGGAACATCCTGAACTGGAGAAGAACCAAGGAAGGGGATGGGACAGGTCAGACACCCAGCACTGTTTGGCCCCACAGAAGCAAAGCTTGTCCCAAATGCTTCAGGAGAGAGAACGAGATCAGGTGGGAAGGGAATAAAACCCACAGGGATGGGATGGCTGAGTTTAACAAGACCAGGAATACTTACTGAGGAGACTCCATACAGGAAAAAAAGGAGAAATATCACAAAGGCACTGCTCTGAGGAAAGAGGGAAGAGGCCGTGGCGATCACTGCCATGAGAATGGACATGACAAAAATCAGACTCACGTAGAGCAGCACCCAGGAAAGCCTAGGAACAAAAAAGGGGGAAAGAACAGAAACCAGGCAGTGAATCCCCAGCCTGGAGCGGCCACACAAACAGCTAAAACCACCATTCTTTAATATTCCAGACAGCTGCACCAAAGGCCAAGCTTGGAACAAAACAAGAGCCCCCAGATAAAAGAGCTCTTGTAAACACCCCTGGAATTGTACTCAGCACTAGAGTACACACAGATACCCACAGCAGCTAAAGACACACAATTAGATGATTCACTATTATATTTTCTTTTTTTAAACTTGCATAATTAATTCCCTGGTATAACCAAAAGAGAGTAACAGAGTCGTAGGTTTCAATAATTCAAGAAATTCTATTTAAAATTTAATCCACTAGTCATTCCAGTCGCTGGGCAGGGTAATAAAATCCTTTTCTTCTGAAAAGCTGAGCCTGTGAGCAACTCTGACCTCAGGAAACAAGGGTGGTTTGTGAACAGGTAGTAAAAAAAATGACACATTTCCTCAGAAGTAGAGAAAAAAAAAATCATTCCAGCAAGCCCAGGTGGCTGTTTCGGTGCAGTGGGGACAGATGTGAAAACGCTGCAGGAAAGGGCAAAGCCAAACCTGGTTTTATCTCTTCAGCTATCAGTGATTTCAAATTAGCACATCCTCTCATTTGGGGGAAAAAATAAAACGTTGTATTGCACAGGACAATTTCCATCACGGTAAGGAAACATTAAAACCTGTTGCTACGACTACTCTGTCGTGTTAAAATTATAGAGTTGGATTAATTTAATTATGTGGCAGGGAAACTGCTGCTGAGCTCTGAACAGACTGCAGGTTACCTGTTGGGCCCCTAGGAAAGGAGGTACCAAGCCAAAAATATTTAAAGAGAATGAAAAACCTACATAAAAACCTCACACATCATCAGATTTAATCCCTCTGAGTCTGGCACAGCTTTACATGCATAAATGCAACAGTATTACTCTGGTGTTTACTTACTAAAATATTCATATTTTCGTAATACTGCAAGTGTCTGTATGTTTGATTTTACAGAATATTTCCCTTGTTGGTTGTTTTCAGTTAATCAGACTGAAAACAATTTAAAAAATGAAGAATGGAATAGAAGAGTTTTCCTAGAAAGTGTTTCTCTTCAAGCAATTCTTTTTATAAACATATACAATTATTTTATAAAGAACAAGTTACGCTAAACACTCACATACCAGAAGGCAGTGTCGTGGAGTCCCAGTATTTTCAGGAATTCCTTCAACTTCCTCTCCTTCTCTGCCACAATATGAATTGCCAAATAATACCCAAACGGGGAGAAGGCAATCACCAGGTAAATTAAAATGATTGCACGGGGGAAATTATCTATTTCCACCACAGCAGCCTCTCCCATAACCACTGCTCTCGTCAGCTCAAGCTGCTCCCAAACCGACTGATTCGTCTTCAGCTGAGGGGAAGAGAAGAAAGAATCATTTTGGGATTGCTCCTGATTTTTCAGCCCCATCCCAGGCTCCACCTCAGCTCCACCTCCCTCCCCGCTGGCAGGGAGGGACCTGAAGACCCCAAATCCCAATCCAAAAGCAGGGAAACTGGAGAACATCTGAACACCTGGAGGCATAATCAGCAAATGGCCCTTAAAGGGATGACATTTGCTCTCACCATGAGCGGGATGAGGGGAGGGGTATTGGGAAAAACTGCTGATCAATACTGACACCAAAATGAGGCAAATTCCGCAGCCCTTTTGGTGCAGCACCCAAAACGGCATTTTGGGGTGAGCACCGTGAGCCTCTGTGTTCTGAGCACTGTTGTGATGGGTGTTTGGATGCAGTTTGAGACAAACATCCACATCATCCACCCCAACAAGAACAACCCTGCACCAAATACAGCAAAGCAGAGCCAAAAACATTCTGCCTTCTCATCAGGGTCGAGATGGCTTCTGCTATGGCCTTTCCCACGCTTGGCAGCCAACATCAGACAAGCAGCCAGAGCCAAGGCAGCCCATGGAGCTGAAGTTCCCCGGGTTTAAGATGGGTTTTTTCCAGAGTTACCTGTATAATGGCAGCATCAATACAGGCCTGGAGCGCCGTGAATCCCGAGCTCCAGTAGGTCACGGACTCACAGCCCTTCCGCAGGTTGGAGCAGCTGGCTGCAGAATAAAGCAGGGAATGAGGATCCATAAAGTCCCCCTCAGCCCAGGCAGCTCTAAGACTCCCTGTTTCTGTGTTAAAATGTCAAAAGCCAGAGTTACCCCTGCCCTGTCCCCAAGGCGCAGCTCGAGGCCACCCCTGACAGTGCCGGAAACAACCTCCATAAATCAATATATGCCACATCAGACAAAAAAAAAAAAAAAAAAAAAAAAAAAAAAAAAAAAAAAAAAAAAAAAAAAAAAAAAAAAAAAAAAAAAAAAAAAACAACCAACCCAAAACAGAAAACAATTTTCCAGTTTCTCCCCTTGCAGAGCACACGTGAGAGAGCTCCCATTTACCTCTGGATTCCATATAAATGGAGGACATGGCGATGGAGTCGTGGAACCTCAGCTGGTAGGACATGGAATCCTTGAACACGACCCCCACGAAGTTGGAGGGTTTGAGAGCGCTGGCCTCTTGCAGCTCCTCCTCACTCAAATACTCCTCAGTGATGATGCCTGAGGGATATTATCATGTTGATTTAGGTATTGGCACAGCAGGGAGGAAAAAAAAAAAGTGCAACAGTTTTTAAAGTGTTGTGTTAATCATTAATCATTTGAGTTTGGAGATATATGATGTATCACTTGACAGGGGGGAATGGCTTCAAACTGACAGGGAGCAGGTTTAGATTAGATTTTAGGAAGAAATTCTTCCCTGTGAGGGTCTTGAGGCCCTGGCACAGGTTGCCCAGAGAAGCTGCAGATGCTCCATCCCTGGAAGTGTCCAAGGCCAGGTTCCTCTGAAGCAGGAGGAACACAGAGAGGAGAATCAAAGATATCAAACTCAAAATACATCAGTGGGTTTGGAGAGGTAAGTCCCTGCTACATGTGTGAGGTGAGCAGGTAGGGCACTGGAGAAAAAATGAAATAATAATTAGAAGAAAAAAAAATAGGAGGAAAAAAAAAAGCAAGGAGGAAAACCTAAACAAATGGAAAAACACAGACAAATTAAAAACCCAAACAAATAGAAAAATCCAAACAAATGAGGAAATTAAACAAAACCCAGGAAAACCAAACAAATGGAAGAAAAATAATAAACATGAGAACCCAAACAAGTGTGAAGAAAACCAAACAGAAGGAAAAAAACCAGGAAAAAACAAATGGGAAAAAAAAAACAATCAGGGGGAAAAAAACAGCAAAAAAAAAGGAAAACTGCTTTCAAGAGGAGAGGTGACAAAGTGCTAATGAGAATAAGCATCTAAAAAAAAAATTTAAAATGCTGTTTTCATGGTGACACCAGGACAGAAAACACAACCTAGGACAGCACCACCCCCTGAGTTTGCCCCAGGGTGTCACAGGACAGGTGTCAATCAGCCCTTGAGCTGCTCGGGGGCTTTCTGTACCCAAACCTTTCCCTGCAGTCACACAACACTTTGGCTGCACCAGGAGAACGGGAATCACTTCGAGATGGCAGTGCCAGAACATTTGTCACCCAAGGAAAAACAAGCAAAAAAAATCCCCCCACCGACGCCTTCACTTGGACGGAAAATAAATGGATTTTTCCTGCTAGCAGCACCCCTGAGCTCCCCCTCTCCAAACACAAGTCATAGAGTGGGACTTGGGGAGAAAAACACACCGTTTAGGGTGTGAATACTATCCTCAAAGTTATCAAAGGCCACTTTCTTCATGATTTCTCGTGCCATCTGGGTGGGTGGCGTGTACCCAACGATGAAGTTCACCAGCTGGGAGGCGTCCAGGGTGCCCAGGTTGGTGTTGGCCACCTCGTCGTACTTCCTGTGTGGGTGCATCATGCTCATCAGGATGAGCCAAAACAGGAAAAACAGAGGGAAAAGGACCTCCTGGACAAAGGAAAAAAAAAAAAAAAAAGAGCATTTCAAAGAGCAGTCGGGGAAGTAAAACCTTCCTCAGGTTTCTCTTACACGGAGCTCAAAGGAGGGACTGACTGTGAGCTCAGTTACTTGACTGGGAAATTCCCTGGATGTTTTCAATGCAACAGCAATTTTAATGCCAAATCCTGCCCTGGCGCTGAAGCAGGATTTTAATCGCCTGCATTAGTAACCTAAGAAGCCATTCGAAGGCCCAAAGGGATCATTCTACAAGCTTTAAACATCTGCAAATTCGTGCTCTTTGGGAAGTAGCAAAACACAAGCTGTGAACAACTAAACAAGCCCAGCCAAGCACTGCACTGTCTCTTCTCCTCCTCAAAATTCATCCTGAAGTACCATCACATCACCCCCACACAGGGCTGAACTGTTTATTTTTTCTGTGAAGAGCCTTACACATTAGGATACATCTTCAACCGAAGGATCACAAAGCATCTTTTGGAGAAGCCCCAGAATTCAATGCAGACCATGAAGCCTCATAAACATCACAATAAAACCCAGTGTTGTCTCTGATTTGGGAATTATTTAAGCACAGAGTAACCGTGAAGGCATCAGCAGCAGGACCCAAGGACTCCCCCCTTACCTGGACACTGCTTTTCTTAGTCCTACCCTTAATAAGACAGTTCTTGAACAGGAGAGCTCGGGTTTGTCTCCATACTCCTGCTTCTCTGGGAGCAGCTGGTGCCATTTTTCAAGACTGGTTTAGGAAAAACAAACAAATCAATATTAAGTGACAACACAATTTAAAAATCCAAAGCCAGGCGGTCGCAGCTTTCAGCGTCTCCTATTTTTTACATTTTCGTAGAAATGTTTTATTTTCAGTTTTTTGTACTTTAAATGCCTTCTGATACATAATGTTGGGTGTCTGTTACATGGAGAAACTGGTAATGCTCCTTTAGAGCTCGGGAATCCAGCTGGGAATCCAGGCAGAAGATGCCTCGGGATGCCCCTGAGCCAACCCCTCACCCAAGGGCAGGACCAGCTCTAGGCGAGCTCACTAGACTTGACCTAACCTGGGCTTATTTTTTTCAACATAAACTACAAACCCAAGCATTTCTCTGGGAGCAGAGTTCAAGCATCCGTGGCAGGAGCTGAGGGCATCCAGCCAGGGCGATGCATCCGAGAGCCAGAGCCAGCTCACCCCAGGCAAGCTGTTCAATTTACCGTGAGTAACCCCCTTCCATCCTGGAGCCCATCCAGCACTGCTTATTTCCCTCCCCATTCCATTTTAACCTTTTCATTAGCCCAGCTGCACAGCACAGGAGTGCCCAGGGTAACCTTCTGGAAAGGGGAAAATGCTTAAATCAAATTAAAAATCGAATTAAAAGGGCTTTCCCAGCCTGCACGTACCTGCAGAGGGGCAGCGGGCTGAGGAGCCGGCAGGTTTCTCCCCCCTAGTTTTGCCACCACTTTGCAGCCTCAGGTTTGGAGTTATGGGTCGATCTACATCTCCCTCTGCTTCCTCACCTGTGAATGCTGGAATGTTTCATCTGGGAAGGGGAAACACAACCATGAGCCGCTCGGTAGGGACAGCAGAGCATCAGCACAGCTCCACGGCCACCACCCTTCCCGTCCCACCCACACCCCCCCTTCAGTGAACAACTGAGTCACTCCTCAACACCTCAGCCAAAACTCAGGGCAGGTTCCAGGAATTTATCCATATCCCAGGCTTTGCAGCTACCAGCACTCATTCCAGAGGGGGGATGATGTTCCCGCTGCCTGTGGACTCCAGGCAGTGTTGGAAATGATATCGCTTTTCTAACTTTTCAGTGATCCTAATTAACCTCTCGGTTAGCTGCTTTAATTAATCACAGCTTGTGTGTTCGGCCTTAAATCACTTTTAGCCAGCATAGAGCAAAAAAAGCTCTCACGAGCAACTTCTGTGAGAACACAGCTCGGGAAAAGTACTAAAACTCCAAGTTTTGTTAACCTTGATACGCTTCAATGGACAAAGCCCAGGGAGGGAGAAAGATGTATTGTTGGAATTGGACATTGGGACACGGATTTGTAACCTACAAGGTCTTCTTGCAGAAACCAGAAGGTGAAAGAACTAACGAAGAATTCAGTGTAACTGCTGGAAGCCCCTACTGGAGAAAAAGACACTAAAAAGACTAAAAGTGTGTCCTTAATTAGCACAGAAATTGCAAAATTAGTAACCAATAAAAGGCAGAACACTAACTAATGAAAGAGAATTATGTAATTAAGAACCAATAAATATTAATTTGCTTGCTAAAAACTTATAAATAGTGAAAAAGTGATGCATTGGTGCCTGTGTGGAGGCAGGAGTTTTATTGGCCACGTACACACCCAGCACTGAAAATAAAAACAATGCCTTGCTTTCTAATACTAAAAAGACAGTGCTAGAGATTCTATTTATCCCAACGATTTTGGAGTTATTTGGCAACAGCAGGACCCGGTTTCTGTGTTATCTGTTAGACACCACATGGCTCAAACTTCCCACCCTGGCTGTATTTTAATATGGAAATCTATTTTGGGAGCACAGACAGCATCTCACTAGAGGTTGCTCAGATGTCAGCCCCGCTGAGCTGAGCTGGGAGAACTTCAAACACACGAACACCTTACACACAGACAGCACTGAGAGCCCGTGTCTGAGTGCAGGAGGGAGGAGAGCAGGGAAAAGGGGCTGAAAGGGAATCAAATCCCCCATTCCCAGCTCCTCTGGCTGCGTTTTGGGGTCCTGCAGGGAGCAGTGACCCTGCCAGCAGCACGAGGACCCACGTGGGACACAGCTGCTCGTCACTGAAAGAGAAGCCTTGGGAAGAGGAATTCCACCCCCCCAGCTCGGAGTGCTGCCCTTAAAGTCACACCCAACCTACTTCAAACGTGAAAATAAAATGTAAAAAAATAAAAATAAAAATTGTTTTGCTTCAGAAGAAAATAATGCTTAAGCACCACTCCGTGATAGTAACCAAGTCCTGCAGGAAAAATGAGAACGACTCCTCCGGATATTTTCGAGGAAGGAACGCTTCACACTGGCAGCAGAGTGTTTTAAAAATAATCAAAAGCAGCAGTTATTGCTTACAGGTCATAAAAACCACTGTCCTTCTCCCCCTCTGCTCACAGCATGCCCTCCAAGTGCCTGGACTGCCACTGTTGGCTCTGGGGAACACATTTCAAAAGCAATCAGCCACACTTCTC
>NW_020955479.1:980502-983947 GCF_003031625.1 Empidonax traillii
TAACCAAGTCCTGCAGGAAAAATGAGAACGACTCCTCCGGATATTTTCGAGGAAGGAACGCTTCACACTGGCAGCAGAGTGTTTTAAAAATAATCAAAAGCAGCAGTTATTGCTTACAGGTCATAAAAACCACTGTCCTTCTCCCCCTCTGCTCACAGCATGCCCTCCAAGTGCCTGGACTGCCACTGTCGGCTCTGGGGAGCACATTTCAAAAGCAATCAGCCACACTTCTCTGTTTTAATGAAACCTAAAATTTGGCCAAGATGATTTAATCACAATCACATTCAATCACCAGTGCCAGTTACTGTTTCTCTAATTATTTTCTATCCACTTATAAAAACCAAAACACTCCCACATCTTCACTGGAACACTGCCACACTTAAATTTACATCACCTAGGTTGGAGGAAGGGTCATTTTAAGAGTGTTAATTAACTTTTCATACTACACCTGCCGCCTCCGTGTAAGCAACTGGAGCTATAGGATGATTATGAAGGACACTGAAAAAGCATCACTTGTACGGCGAAAAATTGTATTTGGGATTAAAAAAAAAAAACAACCCCAAATCCTCCTTGAAATTCCAGATGAAGAAAATGAGCATGTAGGCTGAGCAGAACAAGCTGCCAAGGCATTTAATTGAATTATTCTGAACAAAATGAAAAAACTCTGAACCTATGAAATGCTCCCTGATTTTAGCCACAGACTTATGATTTGCACTGACAAGGGAGGCAGGTGACACACAACTGCTTGTGGGCATCTCAATCAAAGCAGTCTCAAGGAGATGACTGGGTTTGGGCTTTAATTCCACATGAGGGGTGCCAGTGCTTCTTAAATAATGCTCAGCTGATACTTGGGAAGACTCCCCTCCCTTCCCCAGTCTCATCAGCCTGGCAACGGTCTGTAAAGGTCAGATGATAATTTAGTGCTGCACATTATGTTTTCCTTGTCTTTTAAGCTAAAAAAAAAAAAAAAAAAAGGAATCCAAAAGAAAACCAAACAAGGAGGGGTGAGAGCCTCAGCTAACTGAGCTGTGGCTTGAGGAAAAAAACAACCTATCAGTGAACAACACCTGCAGAAGGGTCAGAAAATAAGATTATTGATCTTGCTGCAAGAGGACAGCAGCTGAAATGGTACTTAAGCAAAACTCTGATGTGCTCTTTACTGCTCAATTACTCAAATTGCAAATATAACAATATGCAATAATAAAGTGAGAGGCTCTGTTTATGGATCTCCAAAAACGGGCTGAATTTTGCCCCCCATCTGACCCCCCCAAGGGGAAAGCCCAGCCGTGCCTGGGGCTGCACAGCCCGAGGGAGCTCCGCAATCGCAAACCCCTTCCCTCCAAACTCATCCTCGCTCAACTGCGGGGACAAGGAATGACACGGAGCAGAGCCAGGCCGGGCTGTTCCAGCACGGCTCCCGGTCCCGCAGCATCCCCGAGCATCCTCCTGCATCCCCGAGCATCCTCCTGCATCCCCGCCGCTCCCGGGGACCCCCGCAGGTCTCGGGGTGGACGGGGGGGGTGGGCAAGGACACTGTGGGTTTCCATTTCTCCCTTTTTTCCCCATCCCAAACCCTCTTCAGACGCGGTTTCCTCACCATTTTCCGCGCAGCCACAGACCCTCGGCACACACAGCCATCACCAGCCCAGCCCGTGCTCCCGAGTAATGACGCGCATTTCAGGTGCAGCCCAACTCCTCCTCTTCCTCTCCGCTCCTTCCCCTTCCCGTTCGACCCACCCCGGGCGGGGCCGTTCCCCCGGTCCCGCCACCGCCCCCCCCGCCCCGGTCCCGCCCCCCTCCGCAGCGGAGCGGAGTGGGCAGAGCCCTGGTACCTTCTGGTATCTCTCCGGTACCCCCGGGTACCCCCTGTCCCCTCCGAGGGACCGGACCGCTGTCCCGGGGCGGAGCGGAGCGGGATGGAACGGGATGGAGCGGGATGGAGCGGGATGGAACGCGATAGAACGGGATGGAGCGGGGCTGCCAACACTCCACCCCTGGCCCCGCATACCCGCGGCCCCCGGGCAGGGCTGCCGTGTCCGTCGGCAGTGCCGGGACATCCCCCTACCTCCTGGTGACCTCCCTCCCCTCCCGGAGATACCTCTACTCCCGGGATCCCTTTTTTTTTTCCACCCGGGGACCCCCCTACCGAGCACCCCATCCTCCGGGTGACCCCCCCTTTCCATGGACTGGACTCTCGGGGACTCCATTCTCCAGGTGACCACCTCTCCCGCAGTCCCCCCATCCCGGTGACCCCATCCAATGGGTCTCCCTTTTCCCAGGGAACCCCATTCTCCGGGTGACCCCATCCCTCCTGAGCACCCCTTTCCCCTCCTCCAAGTGACCCTACCTTCCAAGGACTCCCTCCTCCCAGGGATCCCCCCTCTCGGGGACCCCATCCCCAGGGACATCCCCACTCTGCCTCCCAGCACAACCTCGCTGAGGAGCAGAGGAAACGGGCTGGAAAATAGTCCCCAGGGGCTCAGGGATTTAAGGCTGGGTGGGAGCCACCTCCCTCCATCCAGTGCTGCCTTCTCCTGCCTGCATCCAGGAGGTCGCCAGGATTTTATTGCATTACCCGAAAATATAATTAAAGCATCGAAAATGCTGCCCTGAATACAAACGCCGAATTCCTGGGGTGGCTGCTGGTTCCCAGCGAGTTGTTCCCCCTCAGGCCAGTGTCCCTGTCACCCTCGGGACGGGCCTGAGTCCGTGACACTGGGATGCGATCACACCCACTGCGATGTTAATCAGCCTGTCCCCGTCGCCGGGAGCGCAATCCGACGTGCTCGTTTTTCCTAAACGCCTCCTGCGAGCCTCTGGGAAGGGCTGAGCCGAACATCAGAACCGGCGGTGCCTCCGAGCATCCCGAGTTCTGCCGCAGAGACGCCGCATCCAGCGCTCGGGAAAACACCGAGCTCTCCGAGGGTCCCCGCGGAGGATGCAGGAGGGTTTGGGATTCCTCGCCCGCCTTGTTTTGTGCACCTGAGGAGCCGCGCGAGCGTCACGCACGGCTGTGCCGATGCACAGCCCTGTAACCGCAGTGTGGAATCCATGTGGAATCCACGTTTTCCCTTGGAAACAGTCGGGAGACTGTGTCCCCGTCTGGAAAGAAGAGTGGAGTCTCGCAGCACAGTCTGAAGTGAGAAGCACTGTTTAGAGGAGCAGGGATCACAGCCATGCACACCTTCACCTCCAGCAATGATTGGGAATATCCAGGATTCAAGCCCCAGCCTGGTCCCAGAGCCCCCATCAAGCACAAGCACCCTGTGCTGCAGCCCCACAGCAGCACAAACCTCATGGAAACTTCCTTTTTTTTTTTTTTTTCCCATTTGTTTCCACCTTACCAAAGAGAATTAGGTAAAAGCCCTCTAATTAAACAATGCCCTTCAGTTTTGCCTTATGAATACTGAATGAATACGATGACAAAACTACAACTTCAATTAAA
>NW_020955479.1:984458-995771 GCF_003031625.1 Empidonax traillii
AAACAATGCCCTTCAGTTTTGCCTTATGAATACTGAATGAATACGATGACAAAACTACAACTTCAATTAAAAAAAAAAAAAAAAAAAAGGAAAGAAAAACACAACCAAAACTTCTTATCTTCATCCATCAAGCATTACACAGAATAGAAGCCTGTCTGGGGCTGAATTCTTCTGGTCACTTTGATGTTTGTTGTGGTCTCTGTTTATACTTCAGAGGTTTTAACTGCTCATATTCATGTTCTGCTTCTTCCTCGTCTAGTGGAAGGTGTCCCTGCCCATTCCAGGGAGTGGGAACAGGGTGGTCTCCAACGTCCCTTCCAACCAAAACCATTAAATGATTTTATGTTCTACCTGCACAGTTTGGAACTCCTTGGAGTTTAGGGTATCTTAGCCCAACAGCTCCTCTTGAGGAGGTTCACAGCTTTACTCACCCCAGGCTCTGTCCTCGCAGGGAAGAGCTCAGAGCTCAGGATCTGCAGCAGTGACCCCCCAGCACAGTTCCTGGCCAGGAAATGTGAAGGGTCTGCACAAAGCAGGGCAGGGGTTTCACGTGTGGGTGCTCCCAAACATCAGGCTGTGTCATATGGGAGGATAACATCCCCTAAAATGTGTTTTACTGTGGGATGGGTGGGACAACCCTGGCCCTGGGTGCTGCTGCAGCATCAGCACCTGAGAGTCAAACTCAACCTGCACCACGGGGAGGGGGGGGAGAAGCTCCAGAGAGCAATTAGCACCTGAAGCACTGTGATGCTTTTCATCTTCAAAGCACATTAAAACCACCACCTAATTCGTTTTTACAACAGCCCTCTGTGCTCGGGTGCCTTAAACATCATCTCCCTTTATAGACACAAAAAGCCAAGGGTGATGTAATTTGTTCCAGACCAAAAGGAATCTGCACCGAGATTGGGAATGGGTGGTGTGTTTGCAAGCAGTGGGCACCACAAACCTGTCCAGATTGCACTTCTGAGCAAAGATTTATTAGAGAGTTGTGGAATGATTTGGGTTGGAAAAGACCTTAAAGATCATTTTGTTCCAGTCCTCATCACTTCGAGCTGATGGATTCTGCATCACATTGGGAGCAGCTCCAAAGCCACAGCAGCACATGCAGAATGGCACTTCCTCCCTGCCAGGCCGTGCCATTTCTTCCACTTTCCGTTTAAAGCATCTCCTTTTATTGAAAAGGAAAGTTGTGCACAGGTGCTCACCTAAGGAACTGAGTAAACAGGATATCATGAAAGCACAGTTCAATGCACTGCAGTGGTAATGCATTAATTCATCCAGAAAGAAAACATTCCAGAAAGGAAACATGACTGACTGAATTTCCTTTCTTCCCTTTCTTCCTCTTCTTTCTTTGTGTGACTCAGCCTTTCAAAAGTAAAGAGAAAAAAAAAAAAAAAGACGAAGAAATAAGCATTAAAATGACAGAGGACCATTTCCCAATTCTTTGGGAGCATCCCTGTGCATCCTGTGCAAAACCTGCTGCACCTGGATGTGGAGCAGAGCAAGAGGGAGATGCCCCTGTCAGAGCAGGCTGTTTCTTGCAATTAAACATGGGAGGTCCTGCCCGTCCTTTCCTGTGCTGTGCAGAGAGGGGAGAACAAGCTCAGTATCAAGATAACAACTAAGTGGCCAGAGATGGAACATTGTTCTCGAGTTTCAGTTTGGGGGATGTGGCCCTTTCCATCTGCTCTGGCTTTTCTGTCCCAGCTGGGAAGAGCCTGCTCTGACTGCTCTGCCCGGTCTGCAGAGAGCTTTCAGGAAGCCCAGGAGTGCTGGAATGATTTTGTGCACTGAGGCAGAAGCTTCAGGTAAAGCAGCTGCTCTTTCACTGTTTCTTTTTTTATCAAAGCTTTGAGGAGCCCTTTGGGAACCAGAAGCCAAATCACATAAATCGCTCAGGTTCAAGCACAGGCAACCTCAAATTATTTTACATTTTCCTTTGGACTTACCATCTGCTTTTTAACCAACTTGAGTCCCGCTTGTGCCCATCTCTTGCTGCTGTTTGGGTCTCTTTTCCTCATGCAGGCAGCAGGCTGAGGAGATACACAATGTATTTACTGGAAACCATGTGCCTGCATCAATAAACCTGTGGAAAAGCGCAAGGATGATGCATTTGCATCATCTAACGCTACAGCCCAGATTCCCTGCCAGGGAGGCCCTTTAGCAGTAATTCAGAGCACCTAATTTAGAGACCTGCCTTTTCTGGGAGCCAGAAAGAGACTAAAATAAACTGTGCAAAACCCAACTTCCTTCAGCATTTACTGCTCCAAGTCTGCAGCTGCACCCTCCTGGACACCAAACCCTTCCCAATACTCAAACCCAGGCCATGATGATCATGTACAGGCCAATAGCAAGAGCAATTTATCCTTGGTTATAAAGGAAATGGGTAAAAACCCAGCTGAGAAAGGCATCATTTTGCACTTTTATAAGTGGTTACCCAGAATTTAATTTCTTTGGGAATCAGATTTGCTCTCACCATGCAAGACACAGACTTCACTCCGAGTCCTTATCCACCTTCTGGAACAACATTCCAACTGGCTCAAAATAAAATTTCATAAAAGAAATTTCAATCTTGGTCCAAGACTTGGCACGGGGGACTTTCAGCCCAGAATAGACTTTTATGGGAAGTGAAACCTCTGGAAAAAAACAGGCTTTAAACTGAAGAATCAACAGCCTCTGGACAACAGCCTTGCCAGCAGTATAATGCACAATATACAATATATACATTGTATGGAATGCACATAGAATACTGTAATTACAGCCATATGGGTACAAACATATATTCATTCTGGCCGTGAATAATAGCTCATGTTTGTAGATTAAAAAAAAAAAAAAAAAAAAAAAAAAAAAACAAAACAAAAACAAAAACAAAAAAAACCACCAAAATGCCTCTTTTAAATCAGCAGACTTTGGAGGGGGAAAACATGTCCAATCCCTGATGGGGACGTGCCAGAAAACAGGTATTTGTCACCAGAATTGCCACTGTCGATGGCAGCATCCCCTGGGCCAGTGGCCACTTGCCCACCTCCAGCTGTGTTCCCTTCCCAGTGATTTTTCTGGATGTTTTATGAAATATGATTTCCCTCTTTAAAAAAAAAAACAAAACACCACACTGGCTGACTCTGTGCTGCAACACACTCCAGATATACATGTCAGCTAAAGAAAATTATGTTTCCTGCTGCCATCCCAATAAAAATATCCCTTCAGACAGAGGCACTACCTGTCCTTATTTAGCACTGCTGTTCTCAGAGTCTCACTTTTGGAGCTGCTCAGCCTCATTCCACCATGTTTTAGAACACTTTTGCAGTGGATTCCTCCTCCTCCTTCCTCTACCTGGCTGCTGGTGAAGCCTCAGCTTCTATCCCTAAATGTCCAGGTTTCTCCTTGCCTTGCATGCTCTGTGCTGGGAGTTTCCTCGTGGTCTCCCACCAAACCTTAGGCTGTAGCTTTGCATCTATACCCCAAAAGCCATCAGGAACCCACATCCCAGGCTGGGGTTTTGCCATGTAGAGATGAAGCCCCTGGCAAAGCCACTCAGGGCTCATGGCCACCTTCACCTTCCGTGTCCAAGGTCTCCAAGTGTCAGGTCCCAGCCCCCCTGATGCCAGTGTTTACTCCAAACCACCCAAAGTTGTATTGTGTTAAACAGGAGCACAAAAGGAGCTCCACGGGCTTTGGACAAACTCCTCAGATGTATTCACAAAGCAAACCAGCTCCAGTAATTAACTCCAGATCATACAGCCCCAGGAGTTATATAAATATAGCAAAGGTTTATTAAACCACCTCGACAAAACTGCTCTTGTGGTGGTTGTTGTGCACACTGGAGGATGGAGATCATCCCCACCCTGGAGAGCTGATGGGCAGCTCTGCTCTGGCACAGAGGAGCCCCTGGACCCCTCCTGGAGATGCTCAGCCCTGGGTGGGACCCAGGCTCCTGCAGAAAGCCCCCATGCATGTGCAGACATGGATCTGCATCCGTGGGGATCCAGAGCAATGAGCAGTTTGTGATTAAACCCTTTAACTGTGTTGTTGAAGAGCCTGCAACTCATTTTGCTGGGAAAAAAAAAAAAACAAAAAAAACAAGGAGCAATGATACTGAATGTGATTTAAAGGTGCCTTGACTTCAGAGGAACCTTGATGGAGTAATTCAAAAATCCCTCGGAGCAGCACATGTGGTGCTGCGCTCAGCCTTGTGAAAGGGCTGGGTTATGGATGACTGGGCAGAATCTAGGAAACTCTAAATGTCCTTTATTGCTCCTGTCTTTGGGATGAAATCACTGGGCATTCAAACAATGCCTGGCGAGAGGCCTGCAGATCTTAAAACCACGGGGACTAAAGGTGATGGATCTGACCCTAAAAGATACTGAAGCATCCAGCTGCCCCTGGCAGAGCTGAGCAGTCACAGGGCCGTGAACAGGGAGCCAGTGGCACGGCATCAGGCTGGGGCTGTGACCCAGAGCCAGCCCTGCAAATCCAGCAGACACAAAAGGGCTGCGACCAAAGTCTGGGCTAAGTGCTCCCAGGAGCCTGGAGGATGCATTTGGGTCCATTACTGCACCAAAGTAAACAGAAAATCTATTATACATAGAGAGAGACAGAGGGAGTGCAAAGAGGAGGAAATGCAAACAGTAAAAAAAAAAAAACAACAACAACCCAGCAATATTTGCAGTGTTAAAACCCACAGCAGCAGCCAAGGAAACAGCAGTTGTGACTCTGTCCCTTCGTGACAACCCCAACCCCAACAGGTGACAGAGGGGTGGGACCTTCGAGGGGGGTTTTCTGCTTGGACATCTCTGTGCAGCAGCACAGCAAAAAGGTGGCCCCAAAATACGTACCTGGTAAAATTTCAGGCTTTTTAAAAGAGACAAAACCATCCCCAAGGGCAGGACTGCAAGGCTCAAAAGGAGAGATTAAGAAATTTAAGACAGACCATATAAAACCACCTTTCCTCCCGGCCTCCAAGTCAATAATTTCCAGAGGTATGAGGCTGCTTTAGTTCATCTGTGCATTAAATTCATATTTTTCTAAAAATTTAGAAAATCCTACCTGGCTCTCCACCTCCACCTCTGTCCCTCTTCTTTAGGTTAACAGACACGAGCATCACCCTCGCCCCTCCTGGAAGGATGTGCTTGACCCATCATTGTTATCCAGCCTGATTTCTGTCTCTGAGACCTTATTATTACTAACCTGAAAGTGATTTTTATTTACTGGCCTCTGCCTCTTTTACAAGCTGCATGTACTTCTTGGATTGTTTTATCCTCTCCCAATTCCCCACCTTTCCAGCTAAAGCTACAAATAAGAATTTACTAACATCCCACCCTGTTTACCAACATCCCACCCGGGGCAGCAGAGTTTGTTTAACTTCTGAGAACTACAACGTCCTCCTGGGCTTTAATCCACCTACTCGGAGGTGGAAAAACGAGCAGGGAACTAAGGGCTGGAGGAGGAGGAGACTGGGGAAATTCAGACAAAAGGTAAGATGTGGCTGAACTCTCCGGGACTGTGTTCGGCTTTAAATGCCTGCAGCCTGCAATTCTCTGTAACCCGGGGAACAAAGGAATGCAGGATATCACCCATTCAGCCCCTGAGGAGCAGATGGTCTCTGCTCCCATGAGCGGCTCACGCTCAGGACAGCTCATTGTTTCTCACCTCCTCTCTCCCCCAGCCGAGTTCTCCTCCCCAGCATCTGCACCCTCTGTTTGCTTTGGCTTTTCTTCAAGCTCCTTCCCCAGGCATCCTTCGGGAGCATCCCCTTTCCCAGCTGGTCCCCCTTGTATTGGAGAACTTCCTGCAGTTTATTCATCTTTTGTAGCAGAGAGTGCTGCCTTGTCTGCCGCCCCACAGCAGGCAGAGCCTCCAGTGTGCTTATTCCTACTATTTTTAATTTCCAGCTTCAGTGTGAGGCCTCTGCACCTCGGGAGCATCAGGGAATGGCTGGCATTTGCCTGTCCCCATGGTCTGTGGGGACTGACCACCACCTCAGCTAAAAAACAGTGGGAAATTTCAGGAGGTGCTGCCCAGGGGATGGAATCACTCTGGACAATATCACTGCCTTGCCTGTTGTCTCTAAAAGCTGTCCTTACCCTCACAGGGCACACCAAGCCAAACCCTCGCTGCACTTGTCCCACAGCTCCCATTCCCATGAGGGAAGGTGATGGCTGATTCAGATGCTGGTCCTGTGTGGTTTAGAACTGTTATAATCACAGATCATGGGAAACAGAAAGCAAAGCTGGTGTCCTAACACCTGTGGTGCCTCTTTGAGCATCCTTGAACACCAAGACCAGCATCTGAATCTTCCAAATAATTCTTAGTAAAGGGAGATGGACCAGGGTAAATCACCCCCCTCCCCACCGAGCTGGAAGGAACTGAGATACAGAAACAACCTCTGAGAACGGTCCTGCAGGAGGGAAGCAGGACAATTTGGGACTCGCTGTTGTTTGTGGACAGAGCTCTGGGATTAATTACCCCCGAGTGAGCGTCCACACAAACACTGACACTGAAGCCTCTAATTGTCTTTTCCCTGGACAAACCCAACGCGTGACCCGGCTCAGCTTCCAGGAGCCCCGATCAAAGCAAGTGCTGGAAATGATGCTGTGTCTAAAACAAACACATATTTGGGCCCAAATCTCCCATTTGCAGGCGCAGAGAGGAGATTTTTCAGCAGGGCCCTGAAACCACAGCGTGCTTGTCCAATTTCTCTGCAGCAAATTCGTTCCTTAGCGATGGAGGAGAGAGCTGGAAGGAGGAATAAATAAATCAGAACGTGCAGGAAATTCAAAGGACTGTAGACAGGGAGTAAGCACTGGAGAGAAAAGTTATGGCCAGACCCAAATGTAGAAGTTGGATCTCTTTGTTCAGCCATATGTGTCTCCCCTGCAGCAACTCCTTTCCCCCTTGCTTTTCCCTTGTCCCTTCCTCTTCCCTTTCCTCTTCCTCTTCCTTCTCCCCTTCCCCTTCTTCTTTTCCGTCCCCTTCCCATTTCCCTGGACAGAAAATCCCACCTGGACAAAGGAGATCTGGTCACATTCTCTGCAGAATGTAGATTTTAATAAGAGCAAGGTCTGACAAAGGGAAGCCTAACCAGGCAGAGTGTTGTGCTGGAGCAACTGTAAAGGGAATAAAGTGATTTGGTACCACTTGATTTAGATATTTGGAAGAAATTTTTTGCAATGAGTGTGGCAAGACACTGGCACAGGTTGCCCAGAGAAGCTGTGGCTGCCCCATCCCTGGAGGAGTTGAAGGCCAGGCTGGGTGGATTTCTGAGCAACCTGGGCTGGTGGAAGGAGTCACTGCCCATGGTTTGATGCCCTTTAAAGATCCCCTCCAACCCAAACCACTCTATGACTCAGAGCTGGTAGTACCCAGATCACAGCACTGTGATGATCTCAAGTCCAGTCCTACCTACATGTGTCACCCACCCACGTCTCTGCTCAGCTCCACGGCAGGGGAGGGCATCCTGCAGGGACTGGGGAAGGCTGCAGCCCTCACACCCTGGGGGAAGCCCCCCAGTTTGGGGGTGATGTGCCCCTGCCTCTCCCTGCACTTCCTGGTCCTGCTGCAGCCTGTCAGGACTCATCCTCTGGCCGAGCTTCACACACCCTCTGACCCTGCACACACGAACCACTGAGCAGCACACGAGAAGGACAAGCCTCTGCAGGTCCCAGCACAGCCTAAACCCGTGAAAGTTGGGAGAAAATTCCCCTTGGCATTAGCAGGGTGCCCTAACCCTGAGGAAGGCAGCCCTGCAGTGGGATCCCGGATTCCTGCACACCTTTGGGAAGGGGGAATAGTGAAAACATCCAAAACAAAGTTAAAATCAGCATTGTGCTGTTTGCTGGGTGCTCCTGGTGGGACATGGGGTTTGCTGTGCATATGACAGGGACATCCCAGTGCACCTGATGCCACCTGGCAGACAGCAAGGGACATGGCAGAGCTCCAGGAAACTGTGGAGAACAAGGACACCATCCTCTACAGCAAGAAATTCCTGGAAGATGTGTGAGGGCAGGGTCAGGTTGGATCTCAGGGAAAGGTCCTTCCCCCAGAGGGTGGTTGGCACTGAACAGGCTCCCCAGGGCAGTGGGCACAGCCCCAAGGCTGCCAGAGCTCCAGGAGGGTTTGGATGATCCTCTGGGGCACATGGTGGGATTTTTGGGGGTGTCCTGTCTTCCCAGCTTATGATGTCCCTTGACTCCGTGATTCTGCGAAAGCAACTGGGTTTTGATACCACTGAATGGATGATTTTCCAGCTGTCCTCCAAAAGCCCCAAGAAAACCCAAAGGAGCATCCCTGCATGCAAGTCTGACCAACAAAAGCTTGTTAGAAATGCTAAAAGCCAGTGAAAAACCAGAGCCTTGCAGCACCACTTCACAGGACAAGGGCTCTGGCTCCCCACGGTGATCCTGCCCCGATGCTGGTTCGGCTCTCGGATACCGAGTGGCACGGCTGGCACTGGTGACGTGTGAGTTAAGGGTCTGTCAGCATTTCCATCACAACCCTTTCATTTCATTATTGCTTGGCTGTGAGGATTTGCTCCAGCTGGAAGCTTGGCAGGAAGGACCACGTACAGCAACGAATTTCCCTCATCCCTGAAAGCCTCTGAACAGTGGGAAGTTACACACAGGTCCCTAATTGAGGGTTGCAGCCTCCTTCAGAATCTGGCCCTGGCAGCTAAAAATGGCAAGGCCAGACCAGTGTGATTTCACTGCCTGGGGCCAGCTGGGAAACGGAGGTGTGGTATCAAAATCAGTCATAATACACATTTTCCAGCCCGAGGAAGAGGTGGCAGCGCTGCTTGCACTCCCATCCATGCTCTCCATGCAAGCTTTTCACTGGAATTTTATACCTTATATCCACGACAAAATAAATGGGAAATATATATCTGTTTCACACTATAGAATAATACTTAAAACTGGTGACACTGCCTTGTCCAACTTCATATCAGCCGAAACCTTTAACGGAATCATCGCTGATTATAAACAGCAAAATAATAATTCTCTTCAACTCGTCCTTGTGTTACACCTTTGGGAATTAGGTCCCAGTTCTGAGGGAATGCAAAAGCAAGATTCTAGGAGGAGGGAAAAAAAAAGAAAAAAGGAAAAAAAGGGGAAAAAAAAGAAAAAAAAAGGAAAAAAAGGGAAAAAAAAAGGAAAAATAATAAAAAAAAAAGAAATTGGAAGAGCGGGAAAAAGAGGATGTCTTGAAACAGAAAATAGGGAGGTGGGTTGGGGCGGAGAGGGTCGAACACCCCCTCTACACCCCCTCCCCCCCCAGGGCCCCCCTCTCGCCCCCCCTGGCGGCCATGGCGGGGAGGGCGCAGCAAGAACTACAACCCCCAGCAGGCAGCGCGGCCGCGGCGCACGCGCAGTGCGCGCCCCCGCCGCTCCGAGGCCGGGGCGGCCGCCCCGGCCCATCATGTAGGTGCAGCCGCGCCGGCCCCGAGCAGGGACCCCCGGCCCGGGCACGGCCCAGCCCCGCCGCCACCGCCGCCCCGCTGCACGCCGGGGCCGGCCGCGGACAGCGGGGCCGCCGCGCCGCAGCTTTGTTCGGGCAGCTCGCCCCTTTTCGGAGGAGCCGCACGGGGGAAGTCTTTGTGTGCGCCCTTCCCCCCCCCCCCCCCCCCGGGCCAGGCGGGGGACAATGTCTCAGCCCCGAGGTGAGCGGGGGCTGCGGGGGCGGCCGCGGGACCTCGGCCGGGGGCGGCTGCACGGGCGTGTGCGTGTGCGAGTGTGTGTGCGGGGCTCGGTGCCTCTGCCTGTGCATCACAATCGCGTGTGCGGGAGCCGCTGCGGGTGCAAGTGCGGGTGCACGCGTGTTTGCACGCCCGCGGAGCTCGGGGGTGCAGCGCCGGGTGCGGGTGCATGTGAGTGTGCAATTGAGTGTGCTTGTGCAATTGCATGCGCGTGTGAGTGTGCAATTGCATGTGAGCGTGCAACTGCGTGTGCGGGTGCATGCGAGCTTGCATTTGCACTCGTGTTTGCACGCCCGCGTGTCCCGGGGGTGCAGCTCCCGGTGCAGCTCCCGGTGCAGCTCCCGGTGCAGCTCCCGCCGCATTTCCTGCTCCCTTGCGCCGCAGCAGCCCCGCGCTGGCTCCAGCCGGGATCCGCTCCCGGGATTACCGAGCTCTGGCGCGGCCGGGACGCAGGGAAAAAAGAAGGGGGGTGTCGGAGGAGCAGCTGCAGCCGCGCTCGGTGCAGGGTTAAAGCAAACTTTGAGGCAAGTCCGCGGAGGAGATGAAAGGTGAAACTGGAGTGGAGTTACCAGGAATTAAATATATACCTATGTTTCCATGGGAAAGTATTGTTCTCGTGCCAGGGCTGAGATCATTTTCCACCCATTCCTCTCCCCCCCCCCCCCCCCCCCCTTTAATATTTGGTAACTTTTGGTCAGAGGCAGCAGCGGGGCTTTGTCACACCAGGACGCTCGGAGCGTGCAAAAAAAGGCAGGAATGGAGCATTTGGGAGGTGCAGAAAGGCAGGAATGGAGCGTTTAGGAGCTGCAGGAGGGCAGAAGTTGAGAATTTGGGACTTGCAAAAGGGTGGAAATTGGGCGTTCGGGAGATGCAAAAGGGCAGGAATTGGGCATTTGGGAGCTGCAGAAAGGCAGGAATGGAACGTTTAGAGCTGCAGGAACGGAGCGTTTGGGAGCTGCAGGAATGGAAGGTTTAGGAGCTGCAGAGGGGCAGAAGTTGAGAATGCAGAAAGAAGTTGAGATGCAAAAAGGGCCAGTAATTGGGGAGTCTGGAATCTGCGGAAACCGAGCTATTGAGCAGCTGCACAAAGGGCAGGAATTGGAGCATTTAGGAGGTGCAGGAGGGCAGAAGTTGAACATTTGAGAGCTGCAGGCATTGAGCGCTTGGAGGCTGCAAAAGGGCAGAAATGGAGCATTTAGGAGCTGCAGGAGGGCAGAAAGGGGCCAGGCCCCCCCGGAGGCAGCGGGAGGGAGGTTTGGGAAGGGGACAGCAGTGATTTATTTTTGCCAGCGTGGTGGCGAGCGCTCGCTCTTTTGCGTTGAACTCGGTGGTTATTCCGGAGCTGCTCTGCCTTGTGTCCTGCAAGGGAGGGGGGAGGAGGTGGAGAATTTAATATTGCAAAAATGCTGTGGGAATGCAACAGCCCCTGCAAGAGCAGGCGGAGGGGTTTAAGGAGGAGTTGCTCCGGCCATTCATTGTGAAAATAGATGCCCATATGTCAGCGAGCAGCCACACAGATGCAGCTTTTGGAGCCTTTTAAATGCTTGGACTGGATGTTGCAGCTTGGCTCTCCCTGCATCCTGCAGCCCTCGCACATATTTGGGACGAGGGGGGGTGAGAGGCAG